>NW_006399840.1:5344474-5357725 GCF_000299155.1 Elephantulus edwardii | reverse complement strand
TATATATATATATTGTTATTGTTATTATGTGTTGTCGAGTCTTTTACAACTCATAGCAACCCTATATACAGAGCTCTGAACCCTACTCTATCTTGCGCCAACCTTATTGGCCCTGACATAATTACCACAATTACTCCAGTCACTGAATCCATCTATGAATCAGTCTGTCTCATTGAGTATCTTCCTCTCTTGAGCTGTTCCTCCACCCTCTCAAGCATGATATCCCTCTCCAAGGATTGGTTACTCCTCGCAACATGCCCAAATATATCAGATGAAGTTTCATAGTCCTTGCCTCCAAAAAGCAGCCAGCTTTCACCTCTTCAGGACAAACCTGTTTTTTCTCTTAGTAGTCCATGGTATATTCAATACACTTGTCCAGCACCACAGCTCCAAAGCATCAATTCTCCCTCTATAAGCTCTAGTCATTGTCTAGCTTTCTGATGCGTAGCACATAATTGTGAAAACTGTGACCTGGATCAGACAGGCGTACCTTAGTATCCTACTGGCATCGTTGCTTTTCAATACTCTGGAAAGGTCCCTGACAGCAGATTTTCCTAACTCAGTTTGTCTTTTTATTTCCTGGCTGCTGGTGCCAAAAGTGCTGATTGTGGAGCAAAACAAATGGAAGTTATTAATAACATCAATCTCTTCCCCAACTATCATGATGCTGCCCATTGGTGAGAATCTTTGTTTTCTTGATGTTGACCTTCAATTCATATTTAAGGCTGCAGTCCTTAATGTTCTGCAGCAAGTGCTTCTAGTCTTTCTTAGTTTCAGCAAGCAGAGTTGTGTCCTCTGCATAAAGCAGGTTGTTTCTCCAATCTTGATGCTACATTTCTCCTCATATTCTGTTCTGCATATATAATATATAATATATAAAATATATTATTGTTGTTGTTGTTGTTATGTGCCATCGAGTCGCTTGCGACTCATAGTGACCCTATGTACAAGAGGCCTAAACACCGTTCTATCCTGTGCAAATCTTGCCGTCTCAAACACATTCATTCCCACCACTGCACTCACAGAATCGATCCATCTCATTGAAGATCTTCCTCTCCTACGCTGCTCCTCCACTCTGCCAAACGTGATGTCCCTTTCCAAGGACCAGTCAGTTCCTCCTTGCAACATGTCCAAAGTATGTCAGATGAAGCTTCAGAATCCTTCACTCCAAGGAACATTCTGCCTTTACCTTCTCCAGGACAAACCTGTTTCTTTTCCTAGCAGTCCATGGTTTATTCGACACTCCTCTCCAGCACCAAAGCTCAAAGGCATCAATTCTCCTTCTATCATGCCTATTCACTGTCCAACTCTCCAATGCATAGCACATAATTGAAAAGACTATATCCTGGATCAGGCGCACCTTAGTCTCCAGCCTGATGTCCTTGCTCTTCAGTACTCTTGAGAGGTCCCTTACAGTCGACTTTCCCAAAGCAATTCGTCTCTTGATTTCCTGCCTGTTGTAACCAAGAGTGTTGACTATGGAGCCAAGTAAACTAAAACCGTTAACTATCTCAATCTCTTCACCATCCATACTGATGCTGCCAATTGGCCAGTGGTGAGAATCTTTTTTTTTTCTTGATGTTGAGCTTCAATTCATATAGGAGGCTGCAGCAAGCGCTTCAGGTCCTCTTCCGTTTCAGCGAGCAGGGTTGTGTCATCAGCATAACGCAGGTCGTTGATGACTCTTCCACCAATCCTGATGCCACATTTCTCCTCCTACAGCCCAGAATCTCTGATGATCTATTCTGCATACAGATTGAAAAGGTATGGAGACAGAATACATCCCTGACGGACCCCCTTCTTGATTTTGAACCATCCAATGTCTCCTTGCTCTGTTCTGATGACTTCCTCTTGGTCCAAGTATAGGTTTCGCATTAGCACAATCAAATGTTCTGGGATTCCCATTCTTCTCAGAGTCAGCCACAGCTTGTTGTAATCCATACAGTCAAAAGCTTTTGCATAGTCAATGAAGCACAGATAGACATTCTTCTAGTATTCTTTGCTTTCTGCCAAGATCCATCTAACATTAGCTATAATATCCCTAGTACCATGACCTCTTCTAAATCCAGCCTGCACATCTAGCAGTTCTCTGTTGACATATTGTTCCAACCATTTTTGGATAATTATCAGCAGAATCTTGCTTGCATGTGATATTAATGATATTGTTCTATAGGTTCCGCACTCTGTTTGGTCACCTTTCTTTGGAATGGAAACAATTATCTATCTCTCCAGCCAGTCGGCCAGCTGGTTGTCCTCCAGATTTCTTGGCACAACTTAGTGAGCACATCCAGGGCAGCGTCGTTTGTTGAAATATGTCAATTGGTATGCCATCAACTCCTGGAGCCTTTTTTTTTTGCCAATTACTTCAGAGCAATTCAAACTTCCTTCTTCATCACCGTAGGCTCTTGCTCATATGTTATTTCATGAAATTCTTCTATGTCAGCCAATTCCTTCTGATACAGTGACTCTGTGTACTCCTTCCATCTTCTCTTGATACTTCCTGGATCGTTCAACATTCTACCCAAACTATCCTTCAGTATTGCCACCCATGACTTGAATTTGTTTCAGCTTAAGAAACGCTGAGCAAGTTTGGCCCCTTTGAGTTTCTGACTCCAACTCTCTGCACATTTCATTATAGTATCTTGCTTGGTTGTCCCGGGCTGCCTTTTGAAATTTTCTGTTTAGCTCTTTGATTTCTTGGTTTCTTCCTTTAGCTTTGGCTATTTGTTCCACGACATTCCAAATGTATAGAAACATTCTTAATTAAAACTTCTCTCTCTGGTAATCTTCAACAGAATGACTCCAAAATTCTTTTTCTCTCCCTTTACAGTTCAGCATCTCTGTTCCCAAGAGTGGCCAACTGAGGATTAAAAAATTACATGTTTTGGTGGAGGGATTGTTGCATCTTTGTGCAAGTTTTAATACTGTTATCAATACTTTGGGGTTTTTTCTGCTTTCCATTGAGAGCTCTGATGGCCTAGCCATAGCGACTTACACTGCTAAACTAAAGGCCATGCCTCCCTCTCTGGTGTTTTGGATCCAACAGTGGCTCAAAGGGAGCAAGATGGATTTACAACCTGGAAATCTAATGGAGGTGCAGCTATTAATTGGTTCTAATTCTATGCCATGGGGTTTTCCGTTTGATTCATGTTAAGATACTAAAGATTAAATATGCTTTTAAGTTTTCTCCTTGGAGGAGAAACCACCTTCACCATGCCACCCAAGTTTGACCCCAATGAGATTAAAGTCGTGTACCTGAGGTGTACTGGTAAGGAAGTTGGTGCCACGTCTGCTCTGGTCCCCAAGATTGGCCCTCTCGGCCTGTCTCCCAAAAAGGTTGTTGATGACATTGCCAGGGCCACCGATGACTGGAAGGGGCTAAGGATTACAGTGAAATTGACCCCTCAGAACAGACAAGCCCAGATTGAAGTGGTACCTTCTGCCTCTGCCCTGATCATCAAAGCCCTAAAGGAACCACCCAGAGATAGAAAGAAGCAGAAAAATATTAAGCACAGTGGAAATATCCCTTTTGATGGGATTGTTGGCATTGCCCAGCAGGTGCAACACTAGTCTTTAGCCAGAGAACTCTCTGGAACTATTAGAGAGACCCTGGGAACTTCCCAATCTGTGGGCTGCAATGTTGATGGCCATCACCCTCATGACATCAGTGAAGACATCAACAGTGGTGCTGTGGAATGCCCAGATAGCTAAGGAACTACAGATGAAAATATTTCAATAAAGAATCATTTGTTAACCAATGGGGGGGGGGAAGATTAAATACAATTATCTATGAGTTTAAATACTTGCAGAAACAAACATAGCTGGACAGCTAAAACTGAGTACTGCTAGCAAGCAGTAACAATAGATCTAACACCAAATTCAATCAATGTGAGAACAACAAGTTGAGTATTTGATTGTATAATGCATGAGAAAATTATTCAAATATCACAAAGAGGAATGCTTTTTCAATCCCCAACATCTCAGCTGGCATATCACAAGTCACTCCTGCGTGCACATAGGAGAAAGAACCAAGAAAAATATATCTGTATGTCCATCTTTATCTGTTCAAGAAGCAAGCTTTGATTTGTGTCTGAAGTGCAGATACTTCAATTAAAATGCTTCTGAAGAAGGCAGTTCCAACAATCTAATATCTTTCTCTCTTCATAAGCCCATATTCTTTCTTGCCCCTCTACAGACAGAATTCAGGACACAGACAGCTCAGGTGTCTGGGTTCCAAGCTCCCTCTGGAAGCGACTGCTTTCCAGATGTGCCCCCCATTCATTGTGCATCAGTGCTGCTCTTGATGCTAAATATTTAGAAATAACCAAGTGAGTCTTGAAATGAAAATGACTCTGAAATACCAGTCTAAGATATTACACCAAGGATTACATTTGAACTGTCTACTAACTTCTCCTTTAGAACCATTAATGAAAAGTGCTTGCTTAGAACCAGAGCCACACTCAAATATAAATCAGAAACTCACAGACAGTTCTTGGGAACATCACAAGGTTTTTATTTAAACAAACATTGGACAATAAACTTTAATAGTCTCCAGAGGTATGTAATGTCAAATAGAACATTAAAAATGCTGCTTTAATGAGAAGAAACATAAACTGCTAATAAATCACATCTTACAAAACATACATTTGCATTATGCAAAAGATACTGAAACTATGATAAGCTATAATTCGCATTGCGCTAAGCTTTATTTTTCTAGTTTCAAACAAACAAATAAACAGATTCATTAATGTCCTTAATTAGCAACTGATGAGGAGAAGCCAGGTGGAGTTTTAAAAGAATCTTATAATATCTCTCAAATTTCTAAGTTGTTTAACTAAAATAGCATTTCCTTTTCACTGGAATTTTTTCCCTGGGTCTCCCTACAAGCTGTCAGCCCAATACACCCTCTAGGAATCTGAGCCTGCCCATCACAGGAAATTGCTGTCTGACATAGATATTTCCAATCTGTAATGATTAGTGTATCTGACAAGCCCATAGTTAAAGTCATATAATAAAAACCAAGAAAATATGATGCTTCTCCATATGTCTTGGTAACCAGTATTCTTCCTCTCACACATGTACTTAGCAGATGTACTGCGTTTGCTAGAAGAATACAAAATAAAACATCATAAAGCCTGCTTTCTGCAATTTGCATAAGCAGTACAGGCAAGTTGGGGAGGATGGCTGGAATGAAAAGACTTCAGGCTTCTTTCTCTTGGAACTTCTTCTATTTGTGAAAATCTGAAAAGGCATAATCACCCTGAAAGAAAGTACTTGGTGGTTTCTATGGCAATGTTGAGAAAAGAATGTCAGAGAGAAGCCAAAGGAGGTAGGAAAGGGGTCAAAATCATTAACACAATTCTCTTTACCTTGGAATCTTATTCTTTTCAACAGTTTGCAGTGGGGAGGGGGATTCTGTTTTAGTATCTTTTCTTGGTGTCACATGGGTAGGTGTCAAACTGCAAGTTATGGAAAAGAATTGTCTCAGAGGAAAGAAGTGGGAAAGAAATCCTCCTAATGAAATTAGACTGCATCATCTAAGCTGGTAAATTTTCACTGATGTCCCCTGAGATAGGCAAACTTTGCACTTCAAGAGTGAGTGAGCCAGATGGTGGATCCCTTTAGTTATCTTTTAAAATACAATTTTAAACTGTGGGCAAAACACAGTGGCACTCTGCCAAGTCCCAGAACAGTGCCCCTTCTCTCATATATTGTCATTATCAGCCATTTAGTTGTCCTGAAGAAAGATGGCCCATGGTGTTTGATGAGCTAACTGAAAACCACCATCATTAAAATAAAGAATAGGTGAATTGCAGAAGGGAAGAATTTTTTTAAAGGATTGAAAGATAAGTGCATGGTCCAGAAGGTTTGTTCGGTTTTTATATAAGAATAAGACTTCATCTTAGCACTGAGAGAATTTAATAAAGGAATGTATGCAGAGGGAAAATGGGGCCAAATTTGTAGTTTTATTAATCCCTGATAGTGATGTGGAAGAAATATATTGGAGGAAAACAACTGAAGACTTTGAAAGTTCAGAATGTTGCTGAAGTCATTGGCAAGGGAAGCTAATGAGTGATGTGGACAAGTACGGTGACTGGACCTAGAAGTGGATGAATCAAAGTCAGTTGGCAAGTAAAATGGAGAAATTACAATGGATTAGACAAGGGAATAGGAATGAAGGGGATAAGAATGGAGTCTAGATTTCCTATCCCAACAACAGGAGGAATTGGGGTGATATTTGAAGAGACAGTTGGTGGTCTTTAATACATATTCACACTGTTTGAACTCCAGTGACCCAGTAGGTAAGGGAGTTGTGCTTCTAACCTAAAGGAACTCCTTTCTGGAAGTTCAAATCTACCAGGAAAGAGAGGGACAATGTCTTCCCATCTTTGAAAACCTGATTGAGAATCAGCTGTGAGTCAATTGCAACTCGAAGACAATGAGTTTGAAGGGATTTTTCTTAGAAGGTAACAGAGTTGGTGCAGTTCAAAATGGAACTTCAGCCTTAGGGGAAAAAGTGGCAAGCGCAAGATGGGCCTTACACACTTATGGAAAGCCAAACTTTATACCAAATATTATATGAAAACCCTTGTTCAGGAATTGAAGGAATTACAGATTTATAATTTAGGATTTCTCTTGTGGCAGATCCTAGAAAATGAGCTGTTTGTTCCCACAAGACAGGAGACAGCAAGGGGCCCCCCTACAGAGGGAGTGTTGCCCCCTGAGCTAGAGTTCACCCTGAGGCATCAAGGTTAATAGTTAAAGGTAAACCAAATTCTTGCATTTGTGAACCCCTCCTTCCTGAGTCAAGCAGAAGGTTTCCAATAGAAAGAGACTGGCTTCATTTGCATTGAATTTTCTTTGTGATTTACTTCCTGATAATTTTCAATAAAGATACAGAGAAGCTTGGCTTGGGGTCTTCACTGCTGACCCCCTCTTTTATGCACTTTGCTCTACCACATTCCTGGCTCTTTGTCTCTTTATTAATAATTATAAAATTATTCCATTCTTTGGGACCCTCAGTCTGCAACACACACTCCTCTGCCCTTGCCTTTAGTTTTACTTTAGCATTTGTTGTCTAATAATTCCACAAACCCAAACCTGTCTCACTTATCAGGCTTTGGTAGATGAAAGGATGATAACTTGTTTGTCAGTGTATACAAGACTCTCTGCCTTCCCCTGTCCTCTGAATCCTTCTGTGGGCACATGAAAGTTAAGGAGTCAGTATTTATGAAGGACTTTTCTCTCCCTGGAAAGAGATTCTCCACTAGTTAATATTCTTACCTTCATTTCATCTGAAACATTTACATTTTTTTAATTTCATATCCCATGCTGCAGAATTTATCATTTTTTAAACATTGACTTAGAAAAGCTGGTTGAGAACAGCAGCTAAGCCATATTCAAAAACTCCTTTCTGAAGTGATAAAAGATCAGGAAAGCCAAGGTTGGTTTTAGTCATTCATTCATCCATTTATTCAATCCTCTGTTTATTTCACTAATGTTTATTCCATTCCCCACGAAATGTTGGCGTCCCTAGGTGATGTAAACAGTCAGCACAAGTGACTACTAAGAGACTTGTTGGCAGTTTGAGTCCAATCCCAGGTAACCCAGAAGAAAGACCTAGCAGTCTACTCAAAATCCTATGCATGAACTATAGTTTTACTCTAGAACATACAGAATTACCATGCATCAGAATCGACCCAATGGAAAGGTTTTAAATATTTAACAGTCTAACATCTAGGCTATGTTAGGCACTAAGAAAACAGTCAATTTACCTGCCCTTGTAGTAATCATTCTTTTAGGAAGACAACAAATAACAAATGATCCAAAAACAGCTTAGGAAAACCACTTTAGTAATTAGGAGGGTGTCTCTGAGCTTCTATCAAAAGACCCAGAACTAGCCATCCAAAGAACCAGGGAAGGAGCATTATTGGCAAAAAAAAAGGCTTTCAAGGGCAAAGGCTGGGACTGGTCTGGGGGGGTTACATGCTGAGGAACAGAAGGTTGTCCAGAATGCAATGAGCAAAAGGGCATCTGTTTTGTACTGAGGGTGGTGAAATGGACAGGAACACTCTCAACTGAGGTATCATAGATCTTGACAAGAAATTTAGGTTTTATTCTAAATGCAAACAAACCACTGAATGGTTTGAAGCAGGAAGCCATGAAGTTTGGTGTATTTTCTCCTGGTTGTTCTGTAGAAAATAGACTATATAAAATAGGCACAAGATATGATAGTCAAAGGTTGTGTCAGGAACTCCCATGAAAAATGCTAGTAGCTCTAGATTGAAGACAGAGAGGAGAGACAGGGTCTCAGTGGAGATGTAAAAAGGTACCACAGCTCCTGGTAACAGTCAAGGAAAAGACTTGCATTCTCTTTCATTTTGGTAAATATTTCTCATTCAATTTCAGCTAAATGTTCATGGAAACTATATTCTGAATTCACAGTTTAGCAAATACCACTGGACTTACAGCTACTTAAGTACATTTCATGTCCTGACCTATTTGTCAGGTATATTTCAAGTCACAAAAGAAGGGCACTGTTGAGGGACTCAATTTTGTAACCAATATGTCATTTTAAAATATATATATGTGCCTCTAGAGCAGTAAACTGAAAGCTGTGGGGAAAGGGAGAAAAGAGCCCCCACCCAAACATCAGCCAATCCTGTATCACCCTGTTTTCACGGGCCTTCCTGTGAATCAGCCAATCCTGTATCACCCTGTTTTCGCGGGCCTTCCTGTGAATCAGCCAATCCTGTATCACCCTGTTTTCGCGCCTTTCCTGTGAACCAGCCAATCCTGTATCACCCTGTTCTCGCGGGCTTTCCCCTTTAAATAGGCAGGACAGCCCAGAATCGAGGCCGCGGCCATCTTCCCTGTTGTATGGGCACAGTTTGGATCGCGGCCCGGATTCGAATCTGAAATAAATTCCCTCTTGCCCTTGCATCGGTGTCGGCTCCTTGGTGACTTGGGGGGGAACTGGATTTGGGGCATAACACTGTAACCAGCCATAAATGCTGGTAGGCAAGTCTTTTATTGTTTGGCCAATCTTTCCTTATTTTTTCCCTGTATCCCACCCTCCTGGAAAGCATTGCGCTCACACAGCTGGAAAAGATGATTGCTGTGGGCTAGACCAGCCAAGGAGTTCCTTTAAAAATAGAACATTGAACTCTTAAGCATTCTAGTAAAATGTCCAGATGCTGTACTATGTGGGTCCTTGGCTGGTTTAAAGTCAATCAGGAGAGGGGCTTTTGGGTCTTCTAGGTATTTATTTCCCATTTCACCTTAAACTCAAACTTGGTTAACACTAATATAGACAAATAGTTCAGTATTGTCTTCAATCACCAACTTTGAGTACCTTGGAGTTCTTCATACATGAGACATCATCACCACTTTTACAGGTCCCTCTTGGTGGTTAGCTCATGCTCATTGTGGCAGTTGTCAGGTGCCATCAAGTTAGTTCTGACTCATTGGGACCCCACATGTGCAGAGCAGAACTGTTCCTTGGGCAGCCTGTCGCCTTTCAAAACTTGATCACCAGCACTGCTTTGAGGTGTCTCTGGGTAGATTTGAACCACCACCTTTTTTGGCTAATAGGCAAGTCCTTTACTGTTTGTGCTATTTAAGGACTCCAGAATCTATCTTAGCCTCTCACAAAGGAAGCCTTTTCAGTAAAATGTGTTTATGGTCCCCAATCACTACACAAAAGCTCCACCTTCTTTCCTGTATAGATCCTTTTCTTTTAATATTTTTCTTATTAATTTTAATGAAAGTTTACAGAGACTTTGGATTTCCGTTCATTCATCGTTGCACTTTTCTTCCTGCCCACCCCTCCCTCCCAGTTCCCTCTTCTCTTTGAAAAGTGAAAGAAAAATTCTTTCATTGTTATAAACTCCCTCCACTCAAGTCCACTCCACTATGCAGCCTTCATTCTGGACACTTGTCATGACAATAATAACTAATGATATAACCCTTTTAAACACTTCTCTCCCTCATCTGTTTCAATGGAGTACACATAATTTATCCCCTCTATCTTAGTCTCCCCCAAACCCTGATGTCAGTCCCATTTTACAACATTGGCAGTATTCAGTATTTGTTCTTTTGTGACTGAGATATTTCACTCAGAATAATGTCCTCCAGGGTCACCCATTCTGTATAATATTTCATTAGTTCCTTGTTTTTCAATGCAGCATAGTATTCCATTGTGTGAATATACCAGAGCTTCTCTATCCATTCCTTTGTTGATGGGCACTTAGATTGTTTCCAACTCTTTGCTATTGTAAACAAAGCCATGATAAACATGGGTGTGCATATATCTCCTTGGGTGGCAGTTATGGTTTCTTTGGGGTATATTCTCAGTAGTGGAATTGCTGGGTCAAATGGTATTTCTATTTGCAACTTACTGAGAGCACGTCATACAGCCTTCATAGTGGTTGCACCATTTTATACTCCCACCAACAGTGAAAAAGGGTTCAAGTTTCTCCACAACCTCATCAGTATTTGTTGTTTGCTGTTCTGTTAGATTTTGCTATTCTTACTGGGATGAGATGATATCTCATAGTTGCTTTAATTTGCATCTCTCTTAGAGCTAGAAATTTTGAATATTCATGTGTTTGTTTGCCATCTGAATGTCTTCTTTGGAGAAGTGTCTATTCATATCCTGTGCCCATTTTTCAATTGGGTTATTTACCTTTATCTTGTTGTGGTTCTCAGGTATTTTATAAATTCTAGATATAAGTTTCTTATCTGACATGTCTTTACCAATTTTTTATTTTTTTTTCAGTTTGTGGCTTCCCTTTTTACCCTGTGGGAGAAGTTTGGATGTGCATAGGGATTTGATTCTTAGAAGGTCCCATTTTATCCTCTCCTATTTGTAGGTTTTTCAGGATACTTGAAAGACTGTTTATGTCGTGGATTAGGACTTCTAGAGTTCTTCCAAGTTTTTCTTTAATGAAATTTATAGTCTTTGGTTTTAGTCCTAGGTCCTTGATCCACTTTGAGTTGGTTTGTTTTGTATGGAGTGAGGTGAGGATCTTGCTTGAGTTTTCTGCAGATAGTTTTCCAATTTTGCCAACACCATTTTTGTTTAAAAGGCTGTCTGTCATTTCCCCACTTAACATATTTCATCCCCTTGTCAAAAATCAGTTGACCATAGGTAGATGGGATCATTTCTGTATACTTAATTCTATTCCATTGATCTATGTGTCTGTCCTTGTACCAGTACTGTGCTGTCTCGACCACCACAGCAGTTGTAGAAGGATTTGAAATTACGGCGTGAGATGACTCCTACCTTGTTTTTCTTTTTAAAGAGTGCTTTGCTTATTCAGGACCCCTTTCCATTCCAAATGAAATTGTAGATTTTCTATCTCGTTAAAGAATGGGATTGGTATTTGTATTGGGATTGCATTGAATGTGTCAAGTGCCTTTGGTAATATTGTCATTTCTCAATATTGAATCTTCCTATCTATGAGCAAGGGATATCCTTCCATTTCTCCAGATCTGTTTTTGTTTCTTATAGTAATGTTTTGTCATTTCTTTGAATAGATAGATCCTTTGTGCTTCTGGTTAGATTTACTCCCAAGTATTTAATCTTGTGATTAGCTAATGTGAAGGATATTTTCTTAGCTTCAGCTCTGTATTCCCTTTGTCACTGTAGAGAAATCCAACTGATGTTTGTATGTTGATCTTGTATCCTGCCACTTTGCTGCATTGATCAACTATGGCCAGTAGTTTTCTTGCTGAGTCTTTAGGGTTTTCTAAGTATACTATCATATCATCTGCATACAGAGATAATTTTACTTCCTCTTTGCCAATTTGGATACATCTTATTTCCTTCTCTTGTCTTATTGCTATCACTAAGACTTCCAATACAATATTGAATAAGAGAGGTGATAGTGGGCATCCTTGTCTAGTTCCTGTTCTCAAAGGGAATGCCTTTAATCTTTCTCCATTGAGAATAATATTGGCTCTTGGGTTTGCAGAAATACTTTTTGCTATGTTGAGGTTCTCCACTAATCCTATTTTGTTGAGTGCTTTAATCAGGAAAGGGTGTTGGATTTTGTCAAAGGCCTTTTCTGCATCAATTGATAGAATCATGTGGTTCTTGATCTTTGCTTTGTTTATGTGATTACTTACATTAATTGTTTTTCTTATGTTTAACTATCCTTGGATACCTGTCATGAATCCCACTTGGTCATGGTGAATTATTTTTTAATGTATCGTTCGATTCTATTGGCCAGGATTTTATTGAGCAATTTTGCATCTATGTTCATAAGAGATATTGGTCTATATTTTTCTATTTGGGTTGGGTCCTTTCCTGGCTTTGGTATCAAGGATATGTTTGCTTCATAGAATGAATCTGGGAGAAATCCATCTTTTTCTATTTTCTGAAATAGTTTATGTAGAATTGGTGACAGTTCTTCTCTGAATGTTTGATAAAATTCACTTGTAAAACCATCTGATGAAGGGGGTTTTTTAGCTGGAAGTTGCTTTTATAATTTTATAATTTCAGGCTTTTTTAAAGGATATCAGGTTTTCTTGCTGTTCTTTTTCAATTTGTTGGAGATGTTGGGTTACAGAGTCAATGGTGATTTTTCCTGCCTTTGGATGTGTTTGTTTATTGCTATAAATTGGCCTCTCATTACTGTTTTGGCTGTTTCCCAGAAGTTTTGGTAATGTTTTCATTGTCATTTGCTTCAAGAAACTTTTAATTTCATTTTTTATTTCTTCTAGGAACCACTCATGTTCAAGCAAGGTGTTGTGCAGCTTCCAAATAGATTTTCTTTTCCTTTTTCCTTTTGTAATTTCTAATTTTATAGCATTGTGGTCTGATAAGATGCTTTGTATTATTTCTATGTTTTTTAATTTATTGATGCTTGTCTTGTGATCTAAAATGTGATTATTCTGGAGAACATTCCTTTCACATTGGAGAAGAAGGTGAAGTGTGTTGTTGTTTTTTTTTGGGGGGGGGTACATTAGCCTATAAATATCTATGAGATTGAGTTGGTTTACTGTGTGGTTTAATTCTTGAGCACCTTTGTTGAGTTTCTTTCTGTAGTTCTATCTTTTCTTGAGAGTAGTGTATTGAAGTCTCCAACTACTATAGTAGTGTTCTCTATTTCCTTTTTCAGTTTTGTTAATGTTTGTTTATATATTTTGCAGGTCTTTCATTTGGTGCATGTTGTTGTTGTTGTTATGTGCCGTCGAGTCGTTTGCGACTCATAGCGACCCTATGTACAACAGCCCTAAACCCTG
>NW_006399840.1:5334888-5341680 GCF_000299155.1 Elephantulus edwardii | reverse complement strand
GAATATACCACAGCTTCTCTACCCATTCGTTTGTTGATGGGCATTTAGGTTGTTTCCAACTCCTTGCTATTGTAAACAAAGCCACGATAAACATGGGTATAAATCTACTTGGATGCCATTTATTTTCCCCATCCTTTTACTTTTTAGTCTTTCTTTATTTTCATTTTTCAGGTGTGTTGTAGACAACATATTGATGGATTTTGGTTTTTTATCCAATTTGCCACTCTTTTTCTCTTCAGTGGTGCATTTAAACTATTCACACTAAGTGTGATTATAAAATATGCAAGGTTTTATTGCTATCATTTTGTTGAGTTCTTTTTCGTGTTGTTGCTAGTTACCTTGGTCCATTCTGCTTTCTGTGGCACTTCTGTAAGAAGGACATCTCTCAGTGTTTCCTGCAATGCTGGTCTTATTTTTACAAACTCCCTTAGGTTCTGTTTTTCTGGAAATATCTTGATGTCTCCTTCATACTTGAGGGTACAGTGTTCTTGGCTGACAGTTATGTTCTTTGAGTGTTTGATATATGTCATTCCATTGTCTTCATATTTGTATGACTTCTGATGTGAATCAGCACTTAATCTTATCTGCTCTCCCTTATAGGTTACTTTCTGTTTCTTCCTCACTGCTTTCAGAATTCTGTCCTTATCTTTGGCTCTGGAAAATTTGACTATGATATGCCTTGGTGTTTTTCTTTTGTGATCTGTTCTATATGGTGTTCACTCAGCTTGTTGAATATCTATTCTTCATTCTCATTATTCATTATGCCTGGGAAATTTTCTTCTAGTAATTCTTCCACAATTTTTTAGGTGCCTTTACTTGCTTCTTTCTGTTCTGGGATTGCAGTTATGCACATGTTATTTCTCCTGATGATACCCCATATTATTCTTAGGTTTTCTTCTTTTTCCTTCTTTTATCAGATCAGTGGTTGGAATTTTATCTTCTATTTCACTGGTTCTGTTTTCCATTTTTTCAACCCTGTTCTTGTGTCCCTCCATCATATTGATAGCATCTGCAACCATGGACCTCATATTTTGGACTGCGTTTTCTTGTTTGTCCACTGCCTCTAATGCCTTATTAGTTTTATCTGCAGTGTTTTGAATTGTTTTTTTAAGCTCCTCTTGATTTTTGGCTTGCAGTGTCCTGTAATTCTTCAACTTTGTTTTTCACCCGCTGAAAATATTCAATCATTGTTCTTTTGAATTCTGTGTCAGAAAGTTCCATCAGACTTTCTAGCTTCGGGAATTCCATTGTTACTGTGTCACTTGGGGGGGGGGTGATATCTTGCTTTTTGCTTGTGTGGAGTGTGAGGTAGTCTGCTTTTGGGGGGCATTGTTGTGGTAGAGTTTTTCATGCCTGAGGCAATAGCTGGTTCTTAGTCTGACATCATTGCTCCAGAAGAAGGTTGTGCAAGCACACAAGTGGCTGCATGTAGGGTGGGTGCACATGCAGATGCATGCGTGGGGGGGGGTTTAGGGAGACACACATGCAGATGCACACTGGAGGGGATTGGGGAGGACCTGAATGGAAAACCAGGGAGTTTTTATTTTCCCCTCAAGAACTGGTTCCGCCACCCCACTCAAGCTCCAGTTGTCTCACTCTTTCCTCCTTAAGATGATGGGGTTCCACAATTGGTTCAACAATCAGCCATGACCTTCCTTAAGTACCGCACTTAATTTCCCACTGTCCTACTTGCTCCTGGTGGGTGGGTCTCTCTTCAGCTCCCTGCTCCCTGCTATGGCTTGCTACTCCTCACGGTGGCTCACTGTGCCCCACAGATGCTCGCTACACCCTCCTGATGCTTGCAGCTCCTGTGGCTCTCAAACATCCATGTTGTTCCACAACAATGCTTTGAGAAGCACCTATATATTTGTTCTCCCCTCCAGGCCTTGCAGGCCTTGCAGGCCTCGGGCCTGACAGCAGTTTGTTCCTCAAAGTACCTGAGTGACTAAAGAGGAATCCTGTTGTTCCCTCTGGAAGTGGCTTCTTACCTCCATTGAGGGGCCCAGGACCTCCCTGTTTCATGATTGTAGGAGTCCCACGTGGTCAAGTCAGAGAGCAGTTTTTCCCCAAAGTACCTGCTTACTCCTGATGGGTGGGTCCCACAACGTCACAGCTTTTGGCTTCCATCCAGGACTAAGCTGGCTTCTGCAGGGGCCTGCCACTCACTGTTCCTGTGATTCCCAAGCTAATTATTTTAATAAAAGTTCTGACTCAAATTTCTACTCTCTGTGTCATGCCACATCAGTCTCTGCTTGCTGCTCCTCCAGCTCCTTGCACTGCTTCCTCCACCACCACCATCTTGGTTCCCCAAGGTGTCAGATGCATTTTTTTAATGAAATTTGACTTTATACTGATTTACTTATAGAGGTTGTATGTATTATTTTTCAAACAGGATCTTAACCATTTCTTTTACCCACACCTCCCTCAACATATTATATTGTGTGATCTTCTGATTACTCCCCCATCCCCGGCCCATCTTCACCACTCTGCTCCCACCCAACCCCCCACCCTGCCCCTTGTTCTACAATAATGGTCCTATACAGTATCTGTCTTAATGAGATTGAGTTAGTTCACTTAGTGTAATGCTCTCCAGTCCCTCCCAAGTTAGGCAGTTTTTCTATATTGTTCTACTTTTTGCCGTCAAATTTGCACCCCCTAAGATCACAGCATTTTCTGAAGGTCATTCCCACTTTCTGTGTTCCATGCTAACTACATCATACCTGGTCACAGTTACCTCCTAGTCAGTGACCTTGAGCAGCTTGGGCAGGGAAAGGAAATTCAGGATGCTTTTCTCTGTGTGTATTCAAGTGTAGGACTTTCTCAGCATGTCCCTGGAAAGAAAATTTATGGGGAGTAACTGGTGACAGGGGAAGAGGCTGTGTTCTCCATCTGGTGATCTGAGCAGATTGCAGCTTTATTTAGTTCAGATGGGACTGCTCTTCATCTTTTTGTAAGGTATCATCAACCATCTCATTTGATTGCTTCTCAGCACTAAATATTCCTTCAGAACATTCCCATTGCTAATAATAATGTCATCCTAGTGTTTCTAAGTTATTTATATGTAAAAACTTTTTTGTTATATACCTCTTGGTTGAAAGGGTCTTTTTAAAATGCATACCTCCCTGGGATTTTAATCTCATACTAGTCTCATAATGGTTATGGCTGATATTATTTGGTTGATATATTAATATTCTTACATCAGAAAGAAGCAGAAATAAGTACATGGCTTATTTTACCTATTACCCTGACCATCTTGATCCCTTTAAATATTTTAGTAGCAGCTACCAATGGTGTAGAGGAGAATTACCAAAATTCAGTGTCTCAAGATTATTTTGGGAAAAAAAATTTTTAAGACTATTTTTGTTCCCCACATAAGAATCTAATGAAAGGACTTCTTTGAAATATGGGAGTCAGAATATCTATTGAAGAAAGGAATTTAAGTCATCTGACATAGCATTGACTTTAAGGCATCACACAGCTTAATTTGTCCACTTTGGTTGTTTTCTTAATAGAAGGTATCCTAATAACTTATCTTGATAATTTTCCTAGCCTTTTCCCAGAAACATCCCCTTTGTTGTACAATCTGTAGACTTTAGCATTTGCAGAGAATTGTGTCCCTAATACCATTATCAGGGCATAACATACCCCACCAGGACTATCACGCAGTAAGTTATAAAATGCTGTCTCTTTGTAATCAACCAAAGTTCCCAACCAAGAACTCACCCCCACTTTCTTTTTATCCTGTAGTTTTATCTGTTCCCAAATGTCATAAAAGAAAGTTCATAGTCTTTGGGCCTATCTTTTTCATGTAGCAAAAATATATTTTTGTATTCATTAAATAAAAAATTGATTAAAGTTATTAGATTAATCAAAGTTATTGGATATATCAGTAGTTGCTCTTCATTATTGCTGAATAGCATTCCATTATTTGCTTTTTCTTTTGCTTACTGAAGGACACTTGGTGCTTCCAGTTTGGTGATGTTAAAAAAATAAAGGTATTGTAAACATATAGATTTTTAAATAAGTATGAGTTTTCATTTGTTTTATGAAAATATCTAGTACTAGGATGGTTAGACCACACAGCAAGTCTACTAAAATTCCATTTTTCTTAAATGCTTTGAAAGCTTTCCATGGAGTTGAATTTGTGTTTTTTAATACCAGGTAGGGAACTCTTGTGGTTTAGTTCATAGGGAGTTGAGCTGCTAACTCAAGGTGGTGCCTCCTGGTGGTTTGAATTCACCAGAACCTCTTTAGGAGAGAGATGGGCAATCTTCTCCCCTTCAACTTATAACCCCGAAAACCCATTGAGTGTCAGCTATGAGTTGATTCAGATTCAATGGCAATGAGAGAGGTAAACATATAGGAGAGCTTTGGTTCCACAACTTCATCAGCACAATTAATATGTCCATTATTCTTAAATTTAGCCATCTTGAAAGATTCTCCTTCTTTCACTGTGTTTTAAGCTGCATTTCCCAAATGACAGCTTCAGCTATCACACATATTTTAGGTAAGAAGACAAATGACAAAGAACGCATGCTAACAGAGACAACAGCCTTTTAAAGTAGTATTCATGGAAGCTGCATTCAACAACATTTTTATTCCATATCACAGGCCACATAAAGTTACAGAGCCTACTCTGTATGCAAGAAGTCAGACATATGTGGAATCTGGGGCATTTGGGGTTGTTTGATTTGGTTTCTGTTTTAGTTTGGGCGTATTGCCCCCTCAGGGAAACCAGAGAAGACAGGCTGAGGAGCACATTGAGTTACACCGCCAGACTCTATACCATGCTTCCCTACCATGCTCCTGTTAAATCTACTTTCACCTGTAACCAGAATGATTTTTGGTTTTGCTAATTTCATCACATAATATCACTCGCATTAAAAAAGTCATTACTTTCCATCGCTATTGTATAAAATCCAAAATCCTAACAATTGCTTCTAAGACTGTTCCTGTCTTTATATTCACGTTTCAAACTGCTTCACCTACTAGTCTTCCATTAGTCATTAAGGCCCTGCCATCCTGCTTGACTTCCTCCTTCATGAACATATCAACCATGCTCTCATTTCCCAGCCTTTGCATTTAACCCAACTGCTAACCTAAATGTGGTGACTGGATTGTTCTTCCTTCATGTACCAGTAGTCAAGAAACCAAAAGATAAGTTTCATTAGGAAAATCTGCTGTCAAGGATTTTTCCAGAGTACTAGAGAGCAAGGATGTCAGTTTAAAGACTAAGATGCATCTGATCTAAGTCATACTCTCCTCAATTGCCTGCCATGCTTTTGAATATTGAACAATGAATAATGGTGATAGAAGGATCATTGCTTTTGAGTTGTGGTTTTGGAGAAGAGTAATGAATATCTCATTAACTGACAAGAGAACAAATAGGTTTGTCCTGGAGAAAGTGAAATGAGGAAACTCTTTGGAGGCAAAGATGGTGAAACTCCATTTCACATACTTTGGGCATGTTGTTAGTAGGGGCCAGTCCTTGGAGAAGGACATCATGCTTGGAAAGGTAGAGGGTCCGTGCAAAAGAAGAAGAACTTCAACAAGATGGGCTGGCACACTGATAGCAACAATGGGCTCAACGTGTCAGAGATGGGGAAGATGGAACAGGATAGAGCAGGGTTCAGAACCATTGTTAATAGGTTCATTATGAGTCATAGCTGATTTAACGGCACATAACAAATTATTGAATGAAATAGAGGAGGTTCTTTACTGAGAACTCCTATGAAGAGAGAATGTGGTGATATATCCTCTCTCCTTCTTGTAATTTCCTTGGTCTTCTTTCTCCAGAGTGTGGGGAGGACTCTAAGAGAACCAATCACAGAGACGTAAGTTTTCCAGAAACAGAGTCTAAAGGTGCCTTCCCCAATGCAAGACTTCTCATTAGAGAGTTCTGAGAGGAGGGTTAGATACAATGTTCTGAAATACCAGTATGTGGAAATAAAGGAGGCAGTAAGAGTATAAAAGAGCAGGAAGGCAAGATTCTTCCCATCAACCAAGTAGAAAACATGAATGCAATGGAATGAGGGCCACATTTAGATGACAAATCAAATACTACTCAATACTAAGGACTGTTGTTGCTGTTGTTGTTATGTGCCATCACGTTGCTTGAAACTCATAGCAACCCTTTGTACAACAGCCCTAAACGCTGTTCTGTCCTGTGTCAATTGCACTGTCTCGGACACACTCACCCTGATTACCCCAGTCACTGAATCAATCCACCTCATAGAGGGCCTTTCCCTTCTGCACTGTCACTCCACCCTCCCAAGCTTGATGTCCTTCTCCAAGGACCAGTCACTCCATACATGTCCAAAGTATGTCAGATGAAGCCTCAGAATCCCTGCCTCCAAGGAGTATCACAATTTAACCCTCTCCAGGATGAATCTGTTTGTCCTCCTAGCAGTCCATGGTACCCTCAATACTCTTCTCCAGCACCACAGCTCAAAGGCATCAAGTCTACTTCTATCCTCCCTAGTCATTGTCCAACTCTCTGATGCATAACAAGTGATAGCAAAGATTGTGGCCTGTATCAGATGCACTTTAGTCTCCAGAGAGACACCATTGCTCTTCAGAACTTTGGAAAGGTCCCTAACAGCAGACTTTCCCATCACAATACATCTTTTAATTTCCTGGCCGCTGGTGCCAAGTGTGTTGACTGATGAGCCAAGCAAATAAAGCTGTGAACAATCAATCTCAATCTCTTCACCATCCATCCTGATGCTGCCAATTGGCCCAGTCTTGAGAATCTTTGTCTTCTTGACATTGAGCCTCAATCCATATTGGAGG
>NW_006399840.1:5318695-5332548 GCF_000299155.1 Elephantulus edwardii | reverse complement strand
AGAACTCTTCTACAACACTACAGCTCAAAGGCATCAATTTTTCTTTGATCATCCTTAATTCACTGTCTAGCTCCTAGATGTCTAGGAAATCATTGCAAACTATGGCCTGAATCAGGTGCACCTTAGTCTTCAAACTGACATTGATCCTCGGGGATTTCGAGAGATCCCTGGCAGCACACTTGCCCAATACATCTCCGGAATTCCTGACTGCTGGTACTGAAGGTATTGATTGTGGATCCAACCAAGATGAAATCACTTACAACTTCAATATTTTCTCAATCTATCAAGATGTTGCTTGTAGGTCCAGTGGTGACTAGTTTTGTTTTTTTATGTTGAGATGCAATCCATATTGAATCAAGCATTTGAAGTCCTCCTCATTTTCAGTAAGGTTGTGTCATCTGCTGATGTAAGTTACTAATGAGTCATCATCCCATCCTCAACCCACATTCTTGTTCATAGACTCCAGCTTCTCAAACTATTTGCTCAACTTATAGATGTAATAGGTATAGAGATATGATGCAACTTTGACATATAATTTTCTTTATTTTAAACCATGCAGTAGTGTTCCCTTGATCTGTTGGAACAACAAAATTTAACTTTAAAATAATATATAATTGAATTTAATGACAAAGCAATATTGAAACAACTATCCATCTGTCAATTTGTCTTACTGGGGTAGCTTGTATGCTATAATGCTGGAAGCTATGCCTCCATTATTTAAAACATTGAGAAGGTCACTTATGTTGGACTCTTTTCAGCAAAGCACCCAGACAAAGAGACTAAAAAGAATGGATAGCTTTCCAAAAACTCCTGAAAAGTAGTCAATAAAAACCCAACTAATAACAGCATTTTGTTCTATACTGTGCTGAAAGAGGGACTCCCCAGATAGGAAGGTACTCAAAATACACACAGTGACTGCAACAATGAACTTGACTATGCCAGCAACTATGAATATGGGGCTAGAGCCAACTTCATATACTTGAACAAAAATTATATCAAAACAATAATAAACAATAGGAATTAAGAAAAAAATTATCCTCTTCCCTTCTATTGTCTTTTCTATGTGCTCTTATTACCAAACCTGATGTGGGAGGGAAATATGAAGAAGGGAAAATAAATGAAAGAATAACCCAATATCCTCTTTCCCACCTCTAGTCTCAGGGTTGTTGACTACACCCAAGCTAGAGAAGGAATTGGATTAAGATTTAATTAGATGACAGAAGTTTTATTTCTTTTTTTGGCCTACTGTGAACAAGATTGCTGAGGGAAAAAAGGCAGATCAAAACCCAGAGATGGTAGGGTTTTACCAGCAGGAGACATAAGGCTACAGAATCAAGTCAGACTTTATTTAAGAAATCACAACATTCTGGGGATGGAAGTATTGTCTCCACCATCAAACTTATCCTCAAAAAGCCAGGCCCATTCTACAACTATCCTTAGCTCCCAATTCCTTTCACAGTAATTATAATAGGAAATGTGTTTTCCCAGCAGCACTTTCAGAAAGCCTTTGCTTGAGTTATTGACTTGAGCCAAGGTATTCCATTTATCAATGATTCACTCTGGTTTCATTCAATCATTACTAATCTACCTTCCTCCCAAGCACTTGATAGGGACATGTTCCATCATCTGACATCTCAAAGTCCCAGAATTCCAGAGAAAGTTTTTGCCCCTTGGTCAATGTCAACCCATAGCAACATTGTAAAATAAATTTTCCAAATCCCATAGGGTTTCCCAGATTGTAAATCCATAGGAAAGCAAAATTTTCCCATGTTTCTCCAATAGATGACTAGTGTGCTTTGCTGAAAATAACAGTCCAACATTTAACCACTTAACTGCACAACAAGGGATCATGATTTTAGCCAACAGGTGCCCTAAAAATGCAAACCATGTTCAGCAATTCCAAGGTGGTATTTTACCACCAGGCACTGGTGATATAACACACTTCTTGCACTGCCAACTGAAAAGTCAATGGTTCAAATTTAACATTTTCTCTTCAATGGAGAGAAAGACCATTTCCTCCAATGAATATAGATACAACCTCAAAAATCCAATTGAGGGTTGTTATGGGTTGAAATTGACTGGACAGCAAAGGAGGTTTATTGTTTGTTTTGCTTTGCTTTGCTTTATTTTGTTTTATATGTGATGCAGCTGCCAAGATCAAAGTTTAATCTTCTATGGGTCACCTGAATGACAGAGCACCCTCTAATGTTAACTACCTCTATGATAAGTGCTGACAGAAATTCTAATCCAGATTAACTGGCCATGGAATAGAATTCACATCATTCATAAAATGCTTTTGTATTCCAAGTTGAGTAGGCATCTAAAAAATATTCTAAGAGGTAGAGTGGAAAGGCTTTTGAAGAGTCTTTTAATTACACAATTTAAGTTTTCAAAAATCTGTTAGGTCTATGAATATATCTAGAGTGAAAACAAGTAATAAAATATTAAGATAATATTCTTAACCCAAAGTCTACATTTCTTAGGGAAAAAATTACTTCTTTAGTCTTAGTAACATGTTGGTTAGTCAGATGATAATTGACCAAAAGGCTGGCAGTTTGCACATACTCAGGTATTCTACAGAGAAAAATAACCCTGAGATCTACACTCATAAATATTACTGCCTAGGAAAAACTCTTGGACAATTCTATGTAGGAACATGGGAATATATAAAAAATTAGCAGTGAGCTCTGGTGGCCTAGTGGCAAGAAGCTGCACTGCAATTCCAAAGGTGCACGGTTCAAATCCACCAGATGCTCTGCTGGAGAAGGAGGAACAATCTCCTCCTGTACCAGTCAAATCTGATTTCACAGTACACACACATACAAAATAATAATAAAATTAAATTAAATTTTTAAAAATTGGCTCGACAATGGCACCTAACATTAACAGCATATCATAAAGGTCCTCAGGGACAATCTGAACATCCAGCATTTTCAAAACAATGCTAATCCACCAAAGGGCTTATTTATGCAATAAACATTTGTTAAGTCCCTACTATGTGCCTCCATCACTTGTCTGTCAATTCGTCATACTGCAGTGACTTGCATGTTGCTAAAAAGCTAGGAAATAGTTCACAAAAAAAGAAAGGTCTTGGAAGCTCAGTAAGAATAACCCTTGCATCTTGTATACCTAGAATTTGTTATCAGAAAGGAAGAGTCAATTGAAAAGAACATCGTTCTTGGAAAAGTAGAGGATCAGCAAAGAAAAAGGAAGATTGTCAACCAAAAAGATTGGCAAAGTAGCTAAAACAATGGACTTGAGCACCTCAGGGATTGTGAGGATGGCACAGAATCAAGTGTTGCTTCATTCTGCTATACATAAGATCATTCTGAGTCAGAACCAACCCTGTAGCACCAAACAGCACTACATAACTGAGACTATACCATGCATGAAAAAATACAGCAATGAACACAGTTCTCATGGAATTTAGGTACTTGAGAAGGAGCTAGACCATGAACAAGATTAGTATTAGTGAATAATGATAACTCCTACAGAGAAAGCTTAAGTAGTAAAGTTGGAATAGTAAATCTGTTGTGTCAGGCAGTCTGGTCAGGAAAATTCTCAAGGAGAAACAAACATTGGATAATTATAAAAGAACTTTAGGAGTAACCACAATACTTGGAGAAGAATGATCAAATAGAAGAAAGAACGTGTGCACAGTCCCTGAAACAAGGTCGTGCCTACATATTCAGGAAATATTAAGAGAGTCACAATGACTGAAGCAGAGTGAGAGAAGGGGAGAGTAGCCAGAGGAAACAGTTCAGAGAGGTGAGGGCCTCGCTTCATGGGAAACACTGGATGACAATGCAAAGACTCCAAACTTTATCTTGAGTCACATGTTTTGAGTAGAAGAGTGACATGATCTGGTTTATATTTTAACAGGATCTTTGAGTTGTTAAGAATAGTCTGACATGTGAGTTGAACAGATGTGGGAAGGCAAATGGGAGTACACCCATGAGTATATATAGGTTTGGCAGACGATATGTCTACATATGCATGTGCATTTGCTATAAATATAGCTTAGGATACTGTAAAGCATACAGGAGGCAAAGTTCTAAGTATTTCTTAGCTGTAACCAAGCATCTTGGGGGAATGGCTCACTGGGCTTCAGGCCTTAGGAACACAGTTTAGGGGGCATCTAGTTCAGTTGAAATTACATAGTCAAGTAAATGCAATGTTCTGAATCTTACTTTGGTAAGTGGTGACTGGGTCTTAAAAACTTGAAAATTGCCATGGAAGGTGAAACTACAAAGAAAATAAAATATTCAAGAAAACAATTAATTCAAAAGTTGACAGACCGCTTGAAGCACAGCCTCTACTACTTGGAGACCAGAAGAATTATTAGATGGTATCCAGCTGCCATTACCAGTTGTTCTGATCTGTTCAGTTCATAATGGAAAGGCATGAAGAGAAAGGGATTTTTTTTAAATGTAGAACATAATAAGAAAGATCAGACATATGAGTCTGACATATCATGACCCTTAGTCATCCTTGAAGCCTATCTCTATAAATCAACTTTCAACCAAACAATACATAGGCCTAGAAATCACACCATTAGCAGCAGACAAGATTGTACTTTGAAAAAATGAACCATATAGGACTAAAGGTCAGCATTTGTCCAAAAAACAAAGTTCAAAAGGCAAAAGCGGCAGGAAAGAACAAATGAAAAGGGTGAACCTGGGCAGAATGATAGAGTGCTATACATTGAGGAGATGGGAGAAAATTTGACAAAACAAAATGAATATACATTGTTAAATAGAAAAATAATTTGCTTTGTAAGTTTTCACCAAAATGACATTTTCAAGGAACAGAAGCAGAGGTGAAAAAGAAAGGGTTATAAAATGGAGGAGAAGATATCAAGTCACATTACTGTTGCCCAGAAGCAGAAATACAAACAAAATAATGACCTTCCAGAGCAGCATAAAAAGAAAACCTTACTTTAGAGCCAGGACCTAGAATTCAGGCTTGATTCCTAAACTGTGAGAAATTTTCTGTTTGATAAAGTGGGAGGAAAAACTAAAAATAAAAGAGGAGATCAGGGCACATCATAAGTTTCCGAGTATATTTTGTAGAAAAGCTAAGAACACTTAAATGGATCAGATGTAAGATATGAGTACAAGAAGAGTATATTCAGAGATGGTTCCAGAGCGCTTTGCCTGAGGAAATAGAAGAATGGAGGGGTTACTTACTGAGAAAGGCTATAAGATCATTTGGTCTGATAAAAATGATCAGGAATCAGTTTGGGGCATGTAAACCTGGAGATGCTATTTATACTTATTAAGGAAAGCCCCTATGAGGCAGTTGGATGCACAAGATTGAATTAGGAAGAGATTTTTAGAATAGAAATAGTTTGAAATTTAGTAGAACAGAGATACTGATATATATCCCTATTATTTCCCAACAGTATTTCTTGTATCCCCACAAAAAGACCATATGATTTGGCAATTGCAAGGACAGTGACCCTGCTTCTGACTTGGAACCATTCTACTTTCTTCTTAGGAAAGAGTTCTAAAAACTATTTAGCACAATCTGTTCAACATTACAGATTGCTCTATCTTTATTATTATTTATGTCACTCCTCTCCAAAAAAGATGTCAGGCAGCTTATATAAAAGAGCAAAATTGCAACTTTAAAAAGTGAAAATTACATTTTTAAAGAAAATTTAAATAAACAATTGAGCACCTATCCCTTGAGTAGATTTCTAGAAAGTTCTGGCAGATGGAGTTTGTTTGGTTTTTTTTTTATGTGCAGTTATCAGCTTCAGGGGAAATTCCCTAAATATTCTTATCAATCTCACTTCCTAACCACAAAAATATTTAGCAATGACTTCTCAGACAAGGATCTTATAACAAACAATTATAGAGTATTAAGGGCCTCCACCAGGAAACATCTGATAACCCAATCAAAAAATGGGCAAAAGACATGGAAAGACTTTTCACAAAGGAAGACATTTGAATGGCCAACAATCACACTAAGAAATGATCAAAATCACTGGCAATCAGAGAGAAGCAAATCAAAACTATAATGAGGTACTATCTCATTCCAGCAGCAGTAACGAAGTCCAAAGGGACAGCAAGCAATAAATGTTGTAGAAGATATGGAGAGATCGGAACTCTCACGCACTGCTGGAGGGACTGTAAAATGGTACAACCACTCTGGAAAGCAATTTGGCATTTCCTCAAAAACTGAACATAGAAATTCCATATGACCCAGTTACTGCACTGCTTGGAATATAACCCAAGGAATACAGAACAGAGACATAAAAAGAGATATGTTCACTTATGTTCATAGCAAGAAAAATGAAAACAGCTCAAATGTCAACAAATGAATGGACTCAGAAATTATGGAACATTCACACAATGGAATACTAAGTAGCACTAAGGAGCAACAATTTTGTAAAATACTATATAACATAGGAGAATCTAGAAAGCATTATGCTGAATTAACTAAGTCTCATAAAGACAAATACTACATAAACTCATTAGTGTAAAAGTAGAAGGAAAACTAGTAAAACCCCAAAAAGGGAAAGGGAAAGGAGAAGGCAGAGGTGTAGAGGTCCAGAGGGTGGGCAAGAGAGAAGATCACTAAGATTACCGAGCATGGTGAGTGGGAGGGGCCAGATGGGTGTAAAGGAATTGGAAAAGTTCCAATAGAGATCTGAAAAGAAAATGGTTAATAGTAGGCATTTATCAATGGTGATAAATTGTATAAAATAACATGCACATGGGAGATCTTTTCAAACACAGTATAAATATAGGAATGTATATGAATTTTGTATACAAACCTATATAAAACAAAAATAAAGTGGAAATCAATTCCTAGAATGTATTAAACATAATCTCTTAAGAAGTCAAAGTTAAAAAAAAAAAAAGAAGTCAAAGTCAAAGCCAACTCAAAGCACCTACGCACTGAGCTAACTTGCTGGGCAATAGTCTCAAAAGACACATCTTTAAAACATTTATCTATTTACAATGGAAATCACATTTTCCTTTGTTGTAAATCTATGATATATGTTTTACATAGATATTAATGTCAAAAACATTGGATAATAGCAAAAAATGCTTCAAACCCAGCAGTTGCAAATGATACAGCACAAAATTAATCAACCTGGTGTTATCCTTATACAAAATATGCAGCACTACATAATAAAAAATAACTTTAGAGAATTATTGGTCACACAAACTGAGTTCTAAGGACTTAACTTTAAAATGAAGAAGATTTATGAAACAGAGAGAAATGAATACTTACTAAGCCTTTCAAGCACTTTCTTTGAATTAGCAGGCATGAAGAAAAACAAAAGTTTGGAAATCGCTGGATTGCCATTCTTTCAGGAAGCTAAACTGTTGATATTCTTTAATGTTGACTAAAGAGGTGATCATAAGGTTTAAACACATGTAACATAATCTACAAGACTCAGGCCTATCGAAAAAGAGTGATTCAGGTGAATCAATAGAGAGTGATAGCTGGCAAATCAAGAGCTCATGAATTCACTAACTTCAGACAATTTTTATTTAGTGGAAATGTAAACCTATTATCATATATTTTCTTTAGAAATAATTTTTTTCCTTTTCTTCACTAGTTTATTTATAAAACTCAAATACAAATTCGAACAAATTCTTTCAATTTCCTGCAAACCACACCCTCCATCAAATTGTACAACCCAATGATTATTTTCCTCTTCCCCCTGCACATCCACATCACTCTGCTTCCAGCCTCTCCCACCCCTCCTGGATCCTTATACTCATTCCACAATAATGGTCTTATACAATATTTATCTATGGGACGAGTTAGTGCACTCAGCATAATACTCTCCAGTCCCTCCCAAGTTAGGTAATAATTTACAAAGTTATTGCTCCTGTGGGCTGCATAGTATTCTATTGTGTGAATGTACCATAATTTCTCTATCCATTCATTTGTGGCTGAACATTTGAGCTGTTTCCATGTCCTTGCAATGGTGAATAATGCTGCTGTAAACATTGGTGTACAAATCTCAGTTTGTGCCATTATGGAAGGCAGTTTGTGCTTCCTCAAAAATTCCATATAACCCAGCTATACACTACTTGGAATATACTCTGATAATATTATGATAATTTTTTCATTAATTTTTTTAAAAGTCTGAAATCTGAATTTTTATGAAAATTTTACTCTTTTTTTATTTTTATTTATGTCTTTATGTAAAGACCAACACCTAAAAAGATAAATATAGATTCCATGCCTTTCTCTTCATATTTAGCCAGATTTGTTGTTGGGTATCATCGAGTTGGTTCTGAATTGTGCACAAAAGAATTAACCAGATAATGTTTAGTCTGGTTGTTGTTATTGTTGTTGTTGCTGTGTGTAGTCCAATTGCTCAGAGCAATTCTATGTACAATAGCTCTGAACTCTGCTCTATCTTGAGCTAACCTCATTGTCTCTGACACACCTACACACCTACCCACATTGCGCCAGTCACTGAGTCAATTCATCTCATCCAGGATCTTTTTCTCTTGCACGGTCCCTGAACACTTCCAAGCATGATGTCCTTTTCCAAGGACTGGTCCTTCCTTGCAACATGCCCAAAGTATGTCAGACAAAGATTCAGAATCCTTGCCTCCAAAGAGCAGCCTGGTCTCACCCTCTCTAGGACAAACCTGTTTGTTCTCCTAGGAGTTCATGGTATTTCAATACTTTCTCCAGCATCAAAACTTAAAGACATCAATTCTCATTCTATCATCCTTAATCATTTTCCAGCTTTGTGATGCGTAGCAAGTAATGGCGAAGACCATGGCCCGGATAAGGCACGCCTTAGTCTCTAGACTGACATAAAGTGTTCTTCAGTAATCTGGAGAGGTCCCTGATAGCATATTTTTCCAGTGCAATTTGTCTTTTGATTTCCTGGCTGATAGTACCATGAATGTTGATTGTGGAATCAAGCAAACTGAAGCTGTTAACAATCTCTTCACCTTCTATCATGATGCTGCCAACTTGTCCGCTGGCGAGAATCTTTGTTTTCTTCATGTTGAATTTCAATCCATATTGAAGACTTCAGTCCTTGACCTTCTGCAGCAAATACCTCAGGTCCTCCTCAGTTTTGGGAACCAAGGCTGTGTCATCTGCATAATGCAGGTAATTGATGAATCTTCCTCCAATCTTGATGCCACATTCCTCCTTATAAAGTCTAGCTTCTTGGATGATCTGTTTTGTATATAGATCAAAATGGTATGGAGATATGATGCATCCCTAGCATACAACTTTCCTGAATTTGAATCATGTAGTGTTTCCTTGCTTCTGAAGGCAGCCTCCTGGTACAAGTATAGGTTTTGCATAAGCACAATCAAGTGTTCTGGGAATTCCCATTCTTCTCAGAGTCAGCCACAATTTGTTGTCAAATGCTTTTGCATAGTCAATGAGACACAGATAGACATTCCTCTGGTAGTCTCTGCTTTCAGCCAAGATCCATCTAACACTATACATTATTTCCCTAGTACTATGGCCTCTTCTAAACTCAGTGTGCACATCTGGCAGTTCTCTGCTGCTGTGCCATTACAGTCGTTTTTGGATGATTTTCAGCAGGATCTAGCTTGCATGTAATATTAGTGATATTGTTTGATAATTTCTGTACTCTAGGCACCTTTTTTTTTGTATGGGAACAAATATGGATCTCATAAAGGCAGTTGGTCAGGTAATTGTCCTCCAGATTTCTTGGCACAACTTGAAGTATGTGTCCAGGGTAGCATCTGTTTTTTGAAATATGTCAATTGATATACTGTCAATTCCTGCCTGCAGTCTTCTTTTTTGCCAATTCTTTCAAAGCAGCTTGAACTTCTTCCTACATCACCACAGGCTCTTAATCATTTCAAGAATATCACCCAGGAAATACATAAAATGTCATTACAAAGACAAAGAAGGAACAAAAGACCAAGGTGGATGTCAGAAGAGAATCTGAATATCGCACTAGAATGTCAAGAAGCCAAAGCAAAGGGAAGAACTCAAGAAGTTAAGGAGCAGAAGACTTCAAATGGCAACATGAGAAGGCAAAGGAAAGTATTATAACAAAATGTGCAAAGAGCTGGAGTCAGAAAATCAAAAAGGGCGAACTCCTTCTGCATTTCTTAAGCTGAAGGAACAGAAGAACAACTTCAAGTCTCAAGTTGCAATACTTAAGGATGCTTTGGGCAGAATATTAAATTATCCAGGAAACATTAAAAGGAGATGAAAAGAGTGTACAGAGTCACTGTACCAAAAAGAAAAATTAATTAGTCTGGTTAACTTTGTTTAATTTTGCACTACTCATCTCAAGTATCATCTGGCTCAAATACTCATGGATACTTATGTGCTCTTATACTATGCCCATGCCTTTTTTTTCTCACTTAATATTCTGTGATATGTCACTGATTTAGTCATGTAATTGATTTAGTCATGTGCTCAAGTTTCTTTCTTTCTTTCTCTCTCTCTCTACACACACACACACACACACACACACACACACACATCAACCAAATCACTTCATTATGACCTTTAAAAGAAAATGGGGACATAATTTGGTAAAACAGATCAGTTATATCCATTGTTGTTATTGTTGTTAGTGCAGTTGAGTCGAATACAACTCCCAGTGGCCCCATGAACTAAAGATCTGAATCCTGTTCTATCCTAAGCCATCCTCACATTCCCTGACATACAAGATCCCATTGTAGCAGTCACCATGTCAATCCACCTGGTTGAGGGTCTTGCACTCCTTTGCAAACCACCCCCATCCTTTCTAACATTGTGTCCCTCTGCAAGGAATAATCCCTCCTAGAAAGATGTCCAAAGTATGTGAGGTGAAGCCTCATCATTCCTGCCTCCAAAAACCACTCCAGCTGCACCCTCTCCAAGACATATCTGTTTGTTATTTTGGCTGTCCCTGGGATGTTCATTACTCTTCTCTAACACAACAGCTCAAAGACATCAATTCTTCTTCCATTGTCCTTATTCATTATTCATTATTCATTATTGTCCAGCTCTCAGATACATAACAAGTGATTGGAAAGACTATGGACTGAATCAGACACACCATCAAATAGAAAAAAGTTCAAAAAACACATTGTCCATCACTATCAAATCAGTACTCTGGGGAAACATTCCAGCAATTGGCCATTTAAAAAGGAGATATTAGAGAATGAGACATGAAGTAGCTGTCATACAGGCTTTAACAAACATAGTTATTGATGGAGGATTGTAAAGGGGAGAAAGAAAACCCTAACCTCACAACATAAATGAACAAAATATAGATGAAAGACTGTATGGAACACAATGTATATAAATGATAAAAATGTTTTAAAAGGGAAATAAGAGCATTGCCATTGAGTTTTAATTGATTCACAGTTGACTCACCAAGTTTTCAGAGTCTATAAATCACATGGAAGGAGATTGCTCATCTTTTTCTCACAGAGCAACTGGTGGACTTGAATCCCTTGCCTTTGGGTTTGCAACACAACTCCTTACCAGAGTTCTACAAGCAGAAAGGAAGAATTCTATAAGCATGAACACTCAAGAAAATGAATCAATGATAAAACCAACTAAAAAAAATCAAAATAATTCTTTAAGAATGAAGGATATAAAATTAACATATAAAAACCAACTATCTTTACATACACAAACAATAAAGTTAGGGAACATTATGGTAGAAAAGATGTCAATTAAAATAGCAATAAAGATGAATTCATTTAACCAAAATATACAAAGGAGAATTTAAAATTTCGTGAAGCAAAAATATATTGACAAATGGAAAGAAAACCATTCACAGATGGAGCAACTCAACGTTGAAGATAGCAATTCACCCTGATTTAATTTAAAAACTCAATGAAATCTCAATGAAAATACCAAAAAGCTCTTTAGTTGAGTTATAAAAGATGACTTTAAATTTCATTTAGGAAGAAAAACCCAAAATGTAGGAAAATAATGGGGGGGAGGGGAAGGAACACTGGAGAAGAACTACCCCGTCCAGACATTAAATAATACAATAAGTAGCCTCTAGAGTAAGCCATGTGATATGAACACACAAACAGGCTAATATATCAGTAGAATAGAAGGTCCAGATATAAACACAGTGTATGAGGTTACTTAGTATAAAATTATGAAAGCATTTAAAATCACAAGAATATGCACTTTTTAATAAGTAGGCAGCTCTGCTTTATGCAAAGTTTCAATGCTGACCTAAATATATCCAGTTTAAGCTCACAAGTAGCTCCATGGGAGGAAAGATAGGCAATTTCCTCTCATGTAATTTACAGCCTCTGAAAATCTACTGAAAGATCAGCTATGCATCAGCTCCAAAATGATGGCAATGAGTTTCAGTTTCAATTTTTAATAAGTGGGACAATTGAGTGATAATTTGGAAAAGGTAAAGTTGTATCTACATCTTGCATAACATACCAAACTATACTCTAAAATACAAAAGGAATCACAAAAGGTATACAATAATTCTATAAAGACACATGTAATTTTTTTTTTACTATTGATGCAAGAAAAGGCTTTCTAAGTGTCTCAAGTTTAGAGGCCACAAAATGAAAGACAGACAGATTTAATTATATAAAAATTATGAGGAAAAACAAACAAAATAAAATTGCTAGAAGAAAATATTTTCAACAAACATTACAAAAGGCTAAGTATAACTCATATTAGAAAGACTCTTAAACATTGAGAGACTCCATGACAGACAGTATTGAGAAAATGAAAAGACAAGCACACAAACTGGAAAATAATATTTGCTAAACATATATCTGGAAACAGGCCTAAATCCAAAATACACAAATGGCTCCCAAAACACACATCACAAAACAACTCCTTTTAATAGTCGATAAAAGATCACAATGACATCTTATGGAAGAAGAAATATAAATAGCAGATAAATATTTGAAAAGAATACTTCTTGTTATTAGGAATAGCAAATTAAAAAAAAACAATTAAATGCTATCATACACCTATAAAAATGGGTAAAATTCAGATAAGCTTGGAATAAGAAATACTGGAGAGGAGGTGGAACAACAGGAATTCTCATTCATTATTGATGAGAATAAAAAATAGTACAACCACTTTGAAAGACAGTTTGATAGATTCTTACAATGGTAATCATGCTATCTCTAAACTACCCAGCAATTAAACATCATGTATATGCTGCCTAGTGGTTTTGAAGACATAGATTCATGCAAAATCTGCATATGAATATTTAGAACAGCTTTGCTCATCATTGTCCAAACTGTGAACAATCAAAATGTCTCTCAATAGTTGAATTTATAAACAAACGAAAACATCTGTAAAGTAGAACATTATATGATGTTAAAAACAAATGAAGGAACATCAGTCAGGCAAAAAAGTGGGAAAGACAGGCATATTGACCGATGGAACAGAACTGAGGACCCAGAAGTAAATCCATTCACCTCTGTTCAGCTAATCTTTAACAAAGAGCTAAAATCCAGTAAGTGGGAGAAAGATAGTTTCTTTAGCAAACAATGCTAACAAAACTGGATATCCATTTGTAGAAAAATGAAACAAGATCCATTCCTTAACTTCACCAAAGAAGACATTCAGATGGCAAATAAAGACATGAAGAAATGTTCAAAATCCCTAGCTCTCAGATAGATGCAAATCAAAGCAACTATGAGATATCACCTCACCCCAATAACAATACCAAAGTTCAACAGAGGCACAAACAACAAATGCTGATGAGGTTGTAGAGAGATTGGAATCTTTATTCATTGTTAGTAGGAGTGTAAAATGGTGCAAACCACTGTGGAAGATGATATGGTGCTTTCTCAGAGAGTTGGAAATAGAAATACCATTTGACCCAGCAATTCCACTACTAGAAATTTGTTGTTGTTGTTGTTGTTGTTGTT
>NW_006399840.1:5307849-5317330 GCF_000299155.1 Elephantulus edwardii | reverse complement strand
ATGTCAATTGGTAAACCATCTATTCCTGGGGGCTTATTTTTTGCTATTTCCTTCAAAGCAGCCTGAACTTCTTCTTTCATCACCATAGGCTCTTGTTCATATGTTGTTTCATGAAATTCTTCTGTGTCTGCCAATTTCTTTCAATACAGTGACTCGGTATATTCCTTCCATCTTCTTTTAATACTTCCTGGATCACTCAATATTCTGCCTAAAGCATCCTGATTATAGTAACTCAAGGTTTGAATACCATAAAGAAATCAGAGCTGCAACCCAAACAGACATGTGAACACTCATGTTTTTGCTGCATTAGTCACAATAACGAAGAGATGAAAGCAACCCAAGTACCCATCAACAAATGAATGGGTAGAAAAACTATGTTATAGTCACACAATGGAATACTATGCAACACTGAAAGACAAGGGACTTATAAAATATTACACAACCTGGGTAACTCTAGAGAATATTATGCTGAGTGTAATATCTCATTAACAAAAGGACACATACTGTATAACACCATTGTTATAAAACAGGACTGACATGGGGGTTGGGAGGAAACTAAGAAAAGAGAGGATAAATAATGAACACTGTATTGGAAAAGATGAAGGAAAAAACTGTTTAATATATGATTAGGCATTATTTGTATTACAACAATCCAGAAAAAAAAAGGTGTATATCAAAATGAAGGCAGAGAGAAAGGAGGATATTATCCAACAATGAATGACTTTTTTTTTAAGTGAACTAGGACAGGTAGGGAGGAAAATGTGCAACAATGACTGAATGAAAATCCAACTTTTCTGTAAACTTCCATTAAAATCACAATTTTTAAAAAGAGACCCAAAAAAGACCCATACTTAAAAATCAACTTAACATGAATCAAAGACTCAAACATCAATGCTAAGACCCTAAAGATCAATATAGCAAAAATAGAAGCTAATATAGGGCTCCTTGGGCTCTAGTGTGATGGAGATTATAAGGATGGCACAGGATTGGGCACAGTTCAGACCTGACATTGATAGGGTCTCTGTGAGTCATATTCAACCCGATAGCACCTAACAACAGTTTATGACAAAATCGGACTATTAATTATAACTAAAAATGCACAAATAACCAAATATAATCTAGAAGACTAGGAGTTTATTTTTTGTTATTTATTATTTTAAGACTAGGAGTTTCTAAAAATTAAACCTTTATGTGAATCAAAAGACTTCTCAAAAAAAAAGTAAGAAGAGCACCTACAGATTAGGAAAACTATTTAGCAACAACATATCCAACAAGGGATGAGTCTCTAAAATTTATCTAACACTTCAATTCTTAGAGAATAAGAAGAGAAACAATTCAATTATAAACTGGGCAAAGAATATGGAACCATTTTTCAGAGAAGACATTCAGATGTCCAACAAATATGTGAAGGAATGCTTGCAATAATTGGCGATTCAGAAATTGCATATCAAAGTAACAATGGTATACCATCTCACCCCAGAAACAATAGCAAAATTAAGTAAGAAAACAACAAATGCAACAAAGTGTGGAAAGGTTGAAGCTCTCATACACTTCTGGTGAGATTGTAAAGTGATGTAACTGCTGTGGAAAACAGGAGATTGGCAATTCCTAAAAAAGTTGGAAATAGGAATAACATCAGATTCAGCAATCCCACTACTAGTTATAAATCTTAAAGAGATAAAAGTGAGGGCACAGACAGATAAATTCAAAGCCATATTCAACGCAGTATTATTTACAGTAGCAAATAAATGGTAGCAACCCAAGAAGAATGGATAGATAAGTCAGTCATGAAAGGATGAGCCTACAATTATAAAAAGCTAAGGAAATGTTGTCTGAGCTCTCATAGCCTAGTGGAAAGAAGCTGCACTGCATTCCCGAAGGCACCAGAACCAAGGCCACAAGCTGCTCTGAAAAAGACAACCAATCTCCTCCCATGCAATTAATGGCCTCTGGAAGATCGGCTATGGGTGGGTTCCAAATCAAGGGTACACAGCAACAACAACAAGAAAACATAGAAATGTTCTCTGATACTTAGAAGGGTGGAAAGGAAGCCTGATGGGAGGGAAATTCAGTAACTATATAGTAAAAAATATGAAAGAATCTGAAATGTGTATTGCTAAGTGAAACAAGTCAATCAGAAGGCAATGTACTGTATGATTCCAATTATACTCTGTTGTTGTTATGAGTCATTGAGTCAACTATGACTCATAGCAACCCTATGAACAATTGATTTGAACTCTGCCCTCTCCTGCACCACCTTCATTATCTCTGATATACTTGAGCTCCTTGCTACAATCACTGTGCGAATTCATCTTGTTGAGGATCTAGAAAAGGCAAAATTTGTAGAGGCAGTAAAATAATTAGTGGTGTCAAGATTTCTGAAAGAGAGTGGAATGGTGGGAAAACTGAACCACAAGATATATTGTACAAGAGGTTAAATGAATCTAAATGATCTTTTAATGTCAGGCACACGACATTATGCATTTATCAATATCCATAGAACTTTATAGCACAAAAGTAAGTCTCAATAGATGCAAATTCTTTTCAAATGAGTAATTTAGATGCTGGAAGATACCAAACAGGAATGCAGGCTGTCACAAGAAAATCTGCCTAAATTGCAAATATATGAAACAAACCTCACTGAATTGGTTAAGAGGAAAGATGCTGACCTAAGAAACTTGAGAAATAACTGCAGTTCATAAGCCTAAAAACAAAAGGAAATAAGGATAAGCACTGTTGATAAAGGTGCCAGCCACAGAAATATGAATGAATAATTCTGACACTGCTATGCATGTATATAGGAATTGAACAATTTAGTAAATGGATAGAGGAAGCAAAAGCCATATTTCTCACTGGTAAGAGTGGGAATTTACAGAAAAACAAAAAGAAGATACCAGAATGTACCCTGTGGCAATAGTTCAGAATTGAAGAAATCAGTTGGAACCCATGTTTAGCTTCGTATAAATACAAATAAGTTGTATATCTAAATACTTATGCATATGTGTGTATATATAAGGGCTAGTCCTGGAGAGGGTGAAACCAGTTTGCTCCTTGGAGGCAAAGATTTTGAAACTCTATCTCACATACTTGGAGCATGTTGCCAGGAGAGATCAGTCCTTGGAGAAGGATATCATGCTTGGAAAGATAGAGGGTCAGTACAGGAGAGGAAGCCCTTGGATGAGATGGATTGACAGTGACTGTGGCAATGGGCAGGTGTGTAAGACTGGCTCTGGATAAGGAATAGTTCAGAGCTGTTGTTCATAGGATCACTATGAGTTGTAGTTGACTCAATGCCACATAGTAACAACAACAGTATAACTATGCCCTTGCCTGTCAGTTAAGAGGGTTTAAAACCAGCAACACAACAGTGAACTCCAAACACATTCAGTATCCAGATCTTGGTTTCTAATTCCATTTTAAAAAAACAAAACAAAACATATCCACTTGGAGATATGACTGATATTAGGAAATACACAAGTTGACCCTGAAGCATCTTGGACAGTGAATAAATAAGTGGGTTGTTTTGGGAGTTTTTTTTAAAAAAAAAAAAGGAAAGAACTAGAATTGTTGAAAATGTGTCAATACCATATAAACACCAACTAAAAGGAGTTCTTAATAGCCAGAGCTGGAACAATCTAAGCAGGCAAACACAGTAATATTGGATTATAAACTAAAGTATGAAATAAATATCCATGAGTTCACACTGACATAAACAAATTATTTAATAGATGGAGGAAAGGAGGTAAAGCTCCTATGAAGAAAAATGTAAAATTATATATATATAGTTATTCCATTCTCTGCGTAGAAGAACTACTCACTCTATCAATGTGGACTGTACATAATACGTGCCATCTTAACAGAATCAGCCCGTAAAAATAAAAAATAAGAAAATAACTTTATAGGAATACAACTTGACAAACAGTACATAAATCTGGCTACACAACATCATTGCGTTCACCATCAACAGGAAAAAGTTATGGTTATCTCGTGACTCTTAATATGATGAGATGAAAATTATCCTTTACCTCTGTGGTCTTCATCTCCTAAACCAAAAACATTGTCTAACAATGAAAAAAATCAGAAAAAAAGAAATAATCCCAACTGAGAGAAACATTGCAAAATACCTAGAAAATATTTTTCAAAAGTGGTCTTAAAAAAAAAAAAGTTCAAAACAACTGTGAGATATCATCTCACCCCAGTAAGAATAGCAAAATTTAACAGAACAGCAAACATAAAGGCTGGCAAGGTTGTGGAGAAACTGGAACACTACTTATTCACTGTTGGTGGGAGTGTAAAATGGTGCAACCACTAATGAAGGCAGTATGGCGCTTTCTCAAAAAGTTGCAAATAGAGATGCCATTTGACCCAGCAATTCCACTACTGGGAATATATCCCAAAGAAACCATAACTGCCACCCAAGCAGATATATACACACCCATATTTATTGTTGCTTTGTTCACAACAGCAAAGAGTTGGAAACAACCCACGTGCCCATTAACAAACAAATGGATAGAAAAGCTATGGTATATTCACACAATAGAATACCATGGTGCATTGAAAAGCAAGGAACTCATGAAATATTATATAAAATGGATGACCCTGGAGGACATTATGCTGAATGAAATATCTCAGTCACAAAAGGACAACTATTCCATAGTGCCACTGTTGTAAAACATCGGGGTTGAGGGGAGACTGAGAAAGATGGGATATATTATATATACTGCATTGGAACAGATGAAGGAGAGAACTATTTAAAAGAGACATATGGTTAGGTATCATTGTCATGACAGGAGTCCAGAACAAAGGCTGCATAGTGGAGTGGACTTGGAGGGAGGGATTGTATAACAACGAAAGAATTTTTCTTTAACTTTTCAAAGAGAAGAGTGAATTGCGGAGAGGAAGGGAGGACAGTGCAACAATGAGTGAAGAGAAATCCAAAGTCTCTGTAAACTTTCATTGAAATTAATTTTAAAAAATCTGGTCCAAAAAATGGGACAAAGAGAACCAGGGGGTATGGAGGGAAGAATCTCTCTAAGGTCTTATGGAGCAGTGATGTCAATTTAGAGACTAAGATGTACCTGATCCAAGCCATGGTCTTTTAAATTATTTCTATGCATCTAAAAATTATATTCATTAATAAAGATTACAGGAGAATTGATATTTAAAAAGCCATCATAACATCAGGAAGCCTAAGAAGACATGATGTCTTTTTTTTTTTAATTTAAATTTGCTATTAATTTCAGTAAAAATTTACAGAGGCTTTGGATTTCCTTTCATTCATTGTTGCACATTTGTCCCCTCCCAAGGCTCCCCCCCAGAACACTACCCTCTTGGAAAAATAAAAGAAAAATTCTTTCATTGTTTTACAAACCCTCCCCCAGGTCCACTCCACCATGTAGCCATAGCTCTAGACTCCTGAAGACATGATGTCTTAATGTTGGGATAGCTTTGATTCTTAATGTTGGGGTAGCTTTGATTCTTAATGTTGGGATAGCTTTGATGGAATTCTGAAAGGCAGTTATGCTCACCACTATAACACTAATGCCTACATAGTATTTTAGAGCAATAACTTTTTAAAAGTATAAACACTAGGTAAAAATTATGGACTTTGGGTAGACTTTGATTAATAATAATGTATCTATACAAATTTGCTAATAATAAAAAATGTACCATACTAATGTAAGATGCTGATAATAGGGAGACAGTGCAGAACAAATTGGAATATTCTGTTCTCTTTTTTTTGTCATTTTTCTGTATGTTCTAAGAAAGTAAAACCTACATTTTTTTTCTAAATGTGGAAAAGATAAACAAATAAATAACATTCTAAAAAAAAGACAGGAAATAAGTTCCTTGGAGTAGTGGTTACTTCCGGGCTAGAGTACAGGAAATATAATTGTCAAGCATCTTCTGATACTGAAACATGGAATCTTCTGATACTAGAAAATGACGAAGTCCTCAAAAAAGATTGAAGATATGTTTAAAGGACATAAGGGCCAAGTATGGAATTCCCAATGGTCAAAGCTAAAACATTTGAATGACAAGATAAATACTAGTAATACTGGATTATGAGCCAAGCAAAATAAATATCAAGTAAAATAAATATCCATGAATCAGCAGGAGTTAAAATATGTACTCAAATACATAAATACACTGAAGAGAGAGGACAACTCTGCTTTCCAGTAGAATTCCTATTAAAAAAAATGAAAAAAGAAATAACTAGAAACCAATGTAAGGCAAACACCATGGTAATCTCGTTTGTAGACAAAATCCAGTAATGGTGGCTAAAATCAATGGAGTAAATTTAAAAATAAATGGATGTTAGTATCATCTGAAATATCTCCCTATTATATTTCCAGCAAACACTAGCATTAAAAATGTGATCAAAATTAGCAGCACTAGTAATGAGATATCTGTGCCTAGAGGCAAACAGCTGTGCTGCTCTATGTCTCCAAAAGCACACAGTTTGAGTCCACCAGCTGCTCTGTTGGAGGATGGGCAATCTCCTCTCCTGCTATTAACTGCCTCTGAAAATCCTCTAGAGGATCAGCTATGTTCTGACTTGATGGTATACATCAATAATGTCTTTGTAAGGGACCTCTGGTGGCCTAGTGACAAGAAGTTCCACTGCAGTTCCAAAAGCACATGGTTCAAATCTACCAACTCCTCTGCATAAGAAGGATGAGCAATCTTTCTCCCATGCATTTGATTGCCTCTGAAAACTGCAGGAGAGGGCAGCTGTAAATTGATTCTAACTCGATGACAAGCAACAAAAACGTCTTTATAGGGGAAATTACATTGGTCTAGGGGTAAGAAGTAGCACTACCAACCCAAAGGTACATAGCTTGAATACAATAACTTCTCCTTAGAACAAGGATGAGCAATCTCTTCTAGTTGATTTACAGTCTCTGAAAACCCACAGGAGGATCATCTATGAGTTGATTTTTACTCAATGACACATGAGAGTAACAACAACTTCTTTACAATGAGCCCTGCTGATGCAACATCTAAGTGCTCAGTTGGAACACGGTCAAAGCATTGGCAGTTGGACCACAGTCAATCAATAAATGAAAGACCAATCTGATGATCTGATTCCATAAAGATTACAGCAAATAGAACTATGGAATACTTCTATCAATAGTCATGGGGTTGGAATTTATACAATGAAACTCAACAACAATAACTACCTGTTCTGAGAATGACTTTTCCAAGTTAAGAATGATACATCAACCGTGTTGTGTTCTTATTATAATTAATTAACTCACCACAGACAAAAATCCTAGAGACAACACATTCAAATGATAAATAGGGAAGAGCCTATAACTTCCCTTGAGGAAAAACTCTTCCTCTTGATGATCCTGGCTATCATAGGACCATCCCATGGATCAAAGAGAATAGAATTTAAGAGATGGGGCTGCAATCAGGTGAGAGACACACTTCCACAGCTGACACACTGAAGTGCTAACAAGGGAGCGACATATAATGCCCTCACCAAAAGCAGAAAGAAACTGCGTAAGTTGGGGAACCAAGATGCAACACTCCACAAAAAGTACAATAATCTTTGGGAGAGGGGGCCACAATAAAGTGAGAGTTTCACAAAGTTGAACTGCAGACCAGAGAAGACCTGAAGGATTTTAAGAAGAGCAAATTTTCACACTCAACAGGCCCAGAAAGGACTCCCAGTAGAGTGAGTGGCCCACCTCCACAGACTGACCACTTTAAGCGAGCCTGCAACTAATCAATAACATCATAAAGATAAAGAACTATAAACAATATACACAGACACAATAGAAATGGTCTAACACATAAGGAGAAAAACAATTTCACATAATGTCAAGAAAGCAGCAGGCAACTTCAAACAGTGTGTATGTGTGTGTGTGTGTGTGTGTGTGCGCGCACGCGCACACACACACATGCACACTTGTGTAGGGAAGGGAACAAAACCAAAAGCTTCTTTAAAAAAAAAAGCACAGCATATTGCATAGATCCAATATGCATCCAGAGTTAGGGAGGCAGAAGAAATATATTGGTACAGAGTCACATGAACAGCTATTGAATAAGGCACAAATGATGGAGGAAGGAATGGAAGCAAAAAAAGTAAATAGCTCAGGGAGAGTGAAACAGAAGAAATACAGTGATGTGCATTTATATGAACAGCTATGGAAGAAAGTGTTAATGATGGAAGAAAGAATGGAAACCATAAATAAAGTTAATACTCCAGAGACAGGGAGCCAAATGAAATAGATTGATTTGGAGTAACTTGAACCACAAAGAAAGAAGTGGCAAAGGATGGAAGAAAGGATTTAAATTCTAGTTAAAGAGGTAAAATAAATAAAAATATCATCACAAGATAGAAAGAGTTCAGCCAATACAGTACTAGAAAGAACAGAAATGCATAAAAATGCAATGCAAAATATCAAGATCAAAATCACAGAAGTTGCTGATGCAGGGGGTGAAGAACCAGAACAGAAGAGATAGAACAGGGTCAGTAAGTTGGAAGACAAATATCTCAATGGGAATATACTAGAAGGAAAACCAGAGAAGAGACAAGGAAAATTAAGAAAACATTAGAATTATGGGCGATAACATCAAAGGGAACTACATACATATGAGTGAAATGACAGAACACAGGAGCATAGAGAAAGCACTGAGAAAATTGTGGAAGAGGTACCAGGAAAAAACTAACTTACCAAGAGTTATGAAGAATGGGGAAATCCACATTCAAGAAGCTCATCAAGCACTAGACTAGACCTCAAAAGAAAAACAGCAAGACATACCATAGTCAAATTCTCAAAAATCAAATACAAAGATAAAATACTAAAAGCAGCACAAGAAAAACAGAGTGAGCAACAATGGAGAAACAATTAGATTAAGTTCTGACTTCTCAGCAGAAACCATACAAGCATGTCATAGGGTGGTATATACAGAAGATTGAAAGAAAACAATTGCTAGCAAAAGGATTCTATACCCAGCAAAAATGTTCATCAAATATGAAGGAAAATTTAGGTAGTTTGCAGAAAAGAAGGAACTTAAGGAATTTGTGAAAACAAAACCAATTCTAAGAGAAATTCTAAGGGAAGTCCCTTACACAGAGAAACCAAATAAAAGTGGATGGACTATAGTAACAAGAAACAAGAGAAAAAAAAACAAACCAACAGCAAGGGTTCAGTGATAAAAACCTGGCCTGTTTATTATGTCAAAACATGAACTGAATGTATCAATTAAGAGAAAATGAGTAGCAGAATGTATTAAAAAAAACAAAGCTCATTAATATGTTGCCTAAGGAGATGCTGTTGTTGTTGTTATGTGCCGTTGAGTCATTTGCAACTCATAGCGACCCTATGTACAACAGCCCTAAACCATGCTCTATCCTGTGCCAATCTCATTGCCTCTGACAAACCCATCCCGAGTACCCCAGTCACTGAATCAATCCACCTCATAGAGGGTCTTCCCCTCCTGCGCTGTAACCTCCACTCTACCAAGC
>NW_006399840.1:5292591-5306644 GCF_000299155.1 Elephantulus edwardii | reverse complement strand
TAATAAAACAGACTTCAGGATGAAAACCACCATCCTGTCTTATCTTCCAACTTTATCTTTCAAAAGATAAGGAAACAAAAAGCACTGGTTAGTGATTAAATATATAATAGATCAAGAAGATTTAATCTTGGTCAACATCTACATGCAAAATTATAAACCTGAAAAATATGTAGACCAACAATTAACAGAAGAAAGAAATAGCACCACAATAGTGTTAAGAAATGTTAATACACCACTCTCATCAAAGGATAGGTCAACTCAATCGAAATTTAACAAAGATGCAGAAGATTTAAACTACAAAATCAGCCAACTTGAACTTGTGGATGTATTCAGGGAATTTCACCCAACTAAAAGTAAATTTACTTTCTTCTCAAGTGCACATGATACATTCTCCCGAACTGATCATATATTACGACACAAAGCAAGCTTCTACAAATTCAAAAAAACACTGAAATAAGAGAAAATATCTTTTCAAACCACAATGCCATAAAACTAAAAATTAATGACAAGAGGATAAAGCTTGTAATACTATCATTGTTGTTGTGTTCCGTAGAGTTGGAACTGACCCATAGTTAACCTTTCAGTGGGTTTTCAGAGAGAGTTAAATGCACAGGAGGAGTTTGCCCATCCATCTTCCACAGAGCACCTGGTGGCCTTAGGATTGCATGCCTTTGGGATTGCAGTGCAGTTTCTTGCCACTAGGCCACCAGAGGTCCCTATAAAACTACCATGGAGAAACTAAACAACACCCTTCTAGGACTGTGTTCTAGAAGAACTAAAAATTAAATTTAGAGGTTCCTATTAAAAATTCAATTTCAAATACAATGTGATAAAATCTCTGGGATTCAGCTAAAGCAGGCCTCAGGGGGCAATTCATAGCAATAGGAAAACACATAAAAAATGAAGAAAGAAGCAAAAATTAATGATCTAACAACACCTCCATCAAATAGGGGTGGGGGAACCAATCTAACCCCATGTTGTTGTTGTTGTTGTTGTTGTTGTTGTTGTTGTTGCTGTTACATGCCATCGAGTTGCTTGCAATTCATAGTGACCCTAGGTACAACAGCTACACTCTGCTCTGTCCTGTGCCAATCTCATTGTTTCTGACATACTCATCCTGATGGCCCCAGTCACCGAATCAGTCCATCTCCCAGAGGGCCTTTCCCTCCTGTGCCTGCCCTCCACCCTCCCAAGCATGATGTCCCCCTCCAAGAACCGGTCCCTCCTTACAATATGACCAAAGTATGTCAGACGAAGTCTCAGAATCTTTACCTCCAAGGAGCATCCTGGTTTAACCCTCTCCAGGATGAATCTGTTTGTTTTCTTACCCATCCATGGCACTCTCAGCACTCTTCTCCAACACCAAAACTCAAAAGCATCAATTCTCCTTCTAACCTCCCTGGTCATTATCCAGCTCTCTGATGCATAACAAGTGATTGCAAAGACCATGGCCTATACCAGATGCACCTTAGTCTCCAGAGATGCATCGTTGCTCTTGAGTACTTTAGAGAGGTCCCTAACAGCAGACTTTCCCATGGCAATATGTCTATTGATTTTCTGGCTGCTGGTGCCAAGAGTGTTGATTGTGGAGCCAAGCAGACTAAAGCTGTGAACAATCTCAAGCTCTTCACCATCCATCCTGATGCTGCCAATTGGTCCAGTAGTGAGAATCTTTGTCTTCTTGACATTGAGCCTCAAACCATATGTATCTAACCCCATAACATCTAGAATAAAGGAAATTATAAGGACAAGAGCTGAAATTATTGAGATAGAAAATGGAAAAACAATTGAAACTATCAACAAGACCAGGAGTTGGCTCTTCAAAGGGGTCAATAAAACAGGCAAACTTTGGGAAAACTTAACAGAAGAAAAGAAACAGAAGACATAAAAACCTCTAATAAGAAATGACAGAAGGCTGCATAGCGGAGTGGACCTGGGGGGAGGGATTATAAAACAATGGGGGAACTTTTATTTTACTTTTCAAAGGGGAAGGCTGGGCAGGGAGAAAAGTGCAACAATGAATAAATGGAAATATTAAAAAAATGATATAAATTAACTTATGGTGGGGCTGTAATATTAACAAATGAATAGTGATATTTTAAAATTATAATGTTAACATTATATGTTTTCGTGTCTTTGACCAAGGATGAGGATAGGAAAATAAAGAAAAATTATGAGTAACAGAAAAAAACCCAACTGTAAAAATCCCTAAAAATAGTAAAAATAATAATCTGACAAGTAAATATGACTGCACTCAAGTTGGAATTCCTTTTCATCAAAGATGTTTAAAAAACATGAAAGATAAATTTCAAATATCTATATATTAACTGTAAAAATTTAATGTAATGAACAAATACTCTCATAAACCAATAAGAAAACAAGTTATCCAAAGAAGAAAAGGGGAAAATTAAGAATAAATATGCCACATATAATTTTTTAAAAAAGAAATTATAGAAGTGACATCACAACAGATAAAATTAACAGATGAGTTCAACCAGATGAAGTTAAATTGACAATATCAGAATACTATGAAAAGCTATACACTGATGATACATTGGATTGAGATTGAGTTTGTTAACAACTTTAGTTTGCTTGGCTCCAAGGTCAACACTCTTGGCACCGGTAGACAGGAAATCAAAAAACATATTATATTGCAATGGGAAAGTCTGCTGTTAGGGACCTCTCCAGGGTACTGAAGAGCAATGGTGTCACTCGGGAGACTAAGGTGCCTCGGATACAGGCCATGGTCTTCGCAATCACTTGTTATGCATCAGAGAGTTGAACAATGACTAGGAAGGATAGAAGGAGAAATGATGACTTTGAGTTGTGGTGGTGGAGAAGAGTATTGAATGTACCATGGACTGCCAAGAAAACAAAGAGATTCATCCTGGAGAGGGTTAAACCAGGCTGCTCCTTGGAGGCAAGGATTCTGGGGCTTCGTTTGACATACTTTGGACATGTTGTAAGGAGAGACCGGTCCTTGGAGAGGGACATCATGCTTGGTAGGGTGGAGGGACAGCGCAGGAGGGGAAGGCCCTCTATGAGGTGGATTGATTCAGTGACTGGAGTAATCGGATGGGTGTGTCAGAGGCAGTGCAATTGGCACAGGATAGAGCAGGGTTTAGGGCTGTTGTACCTAGGGTTGCTATGAGTTACAAGTGCCTCGACGGCACAAAACAGCAACAACATATTCTTATAGTACTTATTGCAGAAGATCAAGGAAGGCAGCCTTCAGTATGGATTGCATCTCAATGTCAGGAAAACAAAGATTCTTACCACTGGACTTATTGTCATGATGGATGGAGGGAAGATTAGAACTGTCAATGGCTTCATCTTGCTTGTATCCACAATTAACATCCTTGGCATCCTCAGTCAGGAAATAAGGAGACACATTATACTGGGAAAATCTGCAAGGACATTTCCAAATTATTGAGGAGTAGTGACGTCAATTTGAGGACTAAAGTGTGTCGAATTCATAGTCTTTCTATATTTGCAATGCATCTGAGAGCTGGACAATGAATAAGAATGACAGAAAAAGAATTAAGATCTTTGAGCTGTGGTGCTATTGAAGAGCACTGAACATCTTCTTGGTGGTCAGGAGAACAAGCAGTATGTCTTGGAGAGGGTACAGCAGGAGTGCTCTTTGAAGGCAAGAATGATGAGATTTCTCCTCACATACTTGCATGTTGCTAGAAGTGGCTATTCCTTCATGAAGGGCATGATACTGGAAAGGATGGAGAGTCAGCAAAGGAGAAAAGACCTTCGCCCAGATTTATTGGCATGGTGACTGCTTAATGGGTCCTTTGCGTTGGAAGTGTGAGGATGGCACAGGATAGAGCAGGGTTCAGATCTTTGTTCATAGGATCACTGTAAGTCATATTTGACTCAATGGCACCCAATAACAGCAATAACAACACTCTTATAAATTTGATAACCTACAAGAAACAGACAAATCCGTTGAAGCCTATTCCTTACTCATGTTGACATATACAGGTATAGAACACTTGAACAGACCTATCACAAAATAAGAAATTGTTGTTGTTGTTGTTGTTGATAAGTGCAATCCAAAGCAATAGAAAAGCATATAAAAATAAAAAAGAAGGAAAAATAATTCATTAATTAATCACTCTAACTCAGTACCTCCATCAAATGGGGGGAGGGGGAACATTCTAGCCCCATAGCATCTTGAATAAAGAAAATTATAAGGACAAGAGCTGAAATCAATGAGATAGAAAACAGAAAAACAATTGAAACTATCAACAAGATCATCAAGTTGAGTAGGCCAACAGATCTAAACCCTTTCCCATCCTGTGCCCTTCTCATCCTTTCCGACACACTAGAACCCTTACTGCCAGTCACCATATCAATTAAGCTGATTGAGGGTCTTCCTTTTTTCTCCAATGTTCTGCCTTTCCAAGCATGATGTTCTTCTCCAATGAATAGCCTCTCCTAGCAATATGCCCGAAGACTTATCTTATAATAAATATTTTTAATTCATGAAATAAGAAATTGAGCAGATCATAAAAAGAACACCCCTCAAAAAAAGGCCTTATTTAGATGGCTTCACAGCAAATTCTACCAAATATTCAGAGAATATCTATCACCAATTCTGCTTAAATTGTTTCAAAAAACATAAAAAGAAAGGAACATTCCCAGAGTCATTTTATGAAGCAAATATAACCCTAATAATTAAACCAGGCAAAGATATTACCAAAAGGAGAAACCAAACTACAGGCCAATATCCCTTTCGAACACAGATGCAAAAATCCTTAAGAAAATTCTCATCAGTAGATCCAAAAACACATAATTCATCATGACTACTTGGATTTCATAAAAGGTATGAAAGGATGGTAAGAAAAACAATCAGGTGAGGTTGGGCAGGGAGGAAATCACAGGGTATGAGCAGAGGGATGAGGATGGGTAAGGCGTAATCATATGGTTGCACAATTTGACCAGTAGAGGAAGAGATAAGTAAAGGAAATAGGAAAGATCCAGTGTGAAAGATCCAATATGAACTTTGTAAGTAAACCAGTATAAAATAAAATTTTGTTTTAAAATTAAAAAAAAAAACAACCCAGTTTACACCCAGCTTTCAAGTAAATAAAAAACAACTTACCCTCCAGAGGGTGCAGCTAGAGTGCTCTTTGGAGGCAAGAATTATGAGTCTTCACCTCACATACTTTGGGCATGTTGCTAGGATGGACTATTCCTTGGAGAGGGACATGATGCTGGGAAGGGCAGTGAAGGAGAGGAAGACCCTCAACCAGATGGATTGTCACAGTGACTGCTGCAATGGGCTCTTTTGTGTCAGGAAATGTGAGAATGGCAAAAGATAGAACAAAATTCAGATCTTTTGTTCATAGGGTCATTCTGAGTCATACTCAATTTGATGGCACCTACCAACAACAACAAGCAACAGAAGCCAAGGATGTTGGTTGTTGATCAAAGTAAGATAAAATCATTGACAATCTTATTCCCTCCCCCTAAACTATCATGATGTTAGGAAGCTCTGGTAACTTGGTGGTAAGTAATTGCACTGCTAACCCAAAGTGGCATGGTTCAAATCCACCAGCTGATCTGTGGGAGAAAGAGAAGCAATTTATTCCAGCATGATGATTGACTGCCTCTGAAAACCCACTGGAGGATCAGCTGTGGGTCAGTAACAACTAGAGGGTACACATCAACAGTAACAAGATGTTGTCTATTAACTTGGTGACGATTTTTACCCTCTTTATGTTGAAATATAATCGATATTGTAGGATGTAGTCTGATCTTTTTGCAGCAAGAACTTAAGTACTCCTCACTTTCAGCTAACAAGAGGCTCCAAAAAGTACATTTTTAAAAAAGGAAACCCCTCCACAAAATGAGATTTAGAGATGCTTTCCATTTCTTGAGATTTAAAAAAAATCATTTTAAATTTGTTCAAAAGTGTTATTGAGCTCAAACATTAACTTTCTCCCAACTTCCTAGATATCAACAACTTAATCATAAAATAATGGAAGAAGAATATGACATCAAGTCTGGAGGAAGATTTATCAACAACTGTGATATGCAGATGACACAACTTTGCTTACAGAAAGTGAAGATTTGAAGCACTTACTGATGAAGATTAAAACAACAAACAAATCTACAGCCTTCAATATGAGTTGCAGCTCAATATGAAAAAAACAAAAATCCTCCCCACAGGGCCAATAGGCAACATCATAATAGATGGGGGAAGGGGAACAGAAGTTGTCAATTATTTCATTTTTCTTGGATTCACAATCAATACCCATGGTAGCAGCAATCAAGAAATCAAAACTTCCCCATATTTCATTGGGGAAATTTGGTGTCAAGGACTTTCCCAAAGTCCTGATGTCAGTTTAGAGACATGTGTGCCTGATGGAAGCCATGTTCTTGTCAATTACTTCCTATCTATCTGAAAGTCGGACAATGAATGAGAAGGAACATCGAATAATTGATAATTTTGAGTTGTGGTGTTGGTGAATAATACTGACCATACCATGGATTGCAAAAATAACAGACAAATCTGTCTTGGAAAAAGTGAAACCAGAGTGCTCTTTAGAGGCAAGCATGGTAACACTGGCTTGTACACTCTGGGTATGTTTTCAGTAAGAGTCGGTCACTGGAAAAGATATCATTCTGGTAAAGATACAAAGTCAATGAAAGATAGAAAAACCCTATAAACAATGTATCTGAACTCTATTTTATCTTGTGCCATCCAAGTCATCTCTTGACATACTTGAGCTCATTCCTGAAGTCACTGAGTCAATTCAATTCATTGAGGGGTTCTTCTCTTTTACTGACCCTCCTCGACCTTTCCACTCATGATGATGTCTTTTTCCAAGAAACGCAAACAACACATCAAACAACATGCCCAGAGTATGTGAGATGAAGATATGCCATCCTTCCCTGTAAGGAGTACTCTGATTGCACTTTCTCTAAGACCTACTTATCCGTTGTTGTCTTGGCAGCCCATGAGATATTCAACAATCTTCTCCAAAACAACAATCTGAAAGCAGGCAGGTATGCATTCATTCATTTATTTATTCACTCATTCACCTTAATACTCAATCTGACAGCATTGGTTCTTACAACTTTGGGAGAGGTCTTTCATAGCAGACTTTTCCAATGCCATCTTTTTTTTTTTTTTAATTTCTGAATCTCACCATTAAGAAGGCAAAGATTCTCACACTAAGCCAATTGGCAGCACCATGATAAATTGAGAACACATTGAGGTTGTTAATATTTTCAGCTGGCTTGGCTCCCTAATCAACACTCTTGGCACCAGCAGTCAGGAAATCAAAAGACTAATTGGGAAAAATCTGCTGTCAGGGACCTCTCCAGAGTGCTGAAATGCAACGATGTCAATATAAAGACTCAGGTGTGCCTGTGACAGGCCATGGTCTTCACTAATACTTGCTATGCATCAAAGAGCTGGACAAAATGACTAAGGATGACAGAAGAAGAATCAATGCCTTCAAATTGTGGTGCTGAAGAAGAGTTTTGAATATACCATGGACTGCCAAGAAAACAAATAGGTCTCTCTTGGAGGGGGTGAAACAAAATTTCTCCTTGAAAGTTAGGATTTTAAAGCTCCATCTCACATACTTTGGGCATGTGACCAGGAGAAACCAGTCCTTAGAGGAGGACATCATGCTCTGAGGGATGGAGGGACAGCATAGGAGAGCAAGACCCCAGATGAGATGGATTGATACAGTAACTAGGGAAGTAGGGGTAGGTGTGTCGGAGTCAGTGAGACTGGCTCGAGACAGGGCAGGCTTCAAAACTATTGTACAGAGGTTCGCTATGAGTAGAAGATGACTCAACAGCCCATAACAACAACAACAACAACAACTAATACAAAGGATGTGGATATGTGTGGATGTGAATGTAAGAAAGACGAAATTGTTGACGACTTCAGTCTTTTCTCTATCATGATATTGCCTATTGTTAAGAATTTTTGTCCTTTTTTTTATCATCAAATCACATCTGACTGCACAGGAGATTGGCCCCCCCCTTCTCGTGGATAATCTGGTGAATTTGAACTGCATGCCTTTGGGATTGCAGCACAGCTTCTTGCCACTAGCCCACCAAAGCTGCCTAATTTTTGTCTTCTTGATGTTAAAATATAATCCGTATTGAAGGCTATAGTTTTAATCTTCTACAGTCAGCAATTCAAGTCTTCCTTACTCTCAGCAAGCAAAGTTGTGTCATCTGCATAATGCAGTTTATTGATAAATCTTCCTCCAATCCTAATGTCACATTCTTCTCCATAAAGTCTAGCTTCTTGAATTATTTACTGAGCATACAGATTAACTAGGTATGGAGAAAGGATACAGCCCCTACATACTCCTTTCTTGATTTTAAACTATGCAATTTTTCTTTGCTCTGTTGTGGAACAGATCATCATTATTAATGAGCAAGTTCAAATTAAAGCAAGTCCACAAGGAAAATTAATATGCTCTTGAGTCTATCCTTGAATTTAAAACCATCAAAAGAACACTTTTGAGACATTGAACACTAATCAAATACCAGACGAGTTGCAGGATGACATCGGAATATCATCTATGATGAGAGCAAAAGGTCATTAGGAAGATAATAGAAAGAAAAGACCAAAACAGATGTCAGAATAAACTTAGAAAATTTCACTAGAGTGTTAAGAAGCCAAAAGAAAAGGAAAAGATGCCAAAGTAAAGGAGATGAACAGAAGATTTCCAAGGGCAGCTCCAGAAGACAAAGCAAAGTATTAAAATGAAATATGCAAAAAGGTGGAGTTAGAAAACAAAGAGAGAAAAACTCGTTCAGCATTTCTCAAGGCTACAAGAACTGAAAAAACGAAATTTAAGACTTGAGTTGCAATACTGAAAGATGGAAGGAATACACAGTCACTGTATTAAAAAGAATTAACTGATCTGGAACCATTACAGGAAATAGTGTATCATTAAGAGCCAATGGTAATGAAGGAAGAAATTAAAGCTGCAACTGAAGGATTTAGCAAAAAATAAGGCCCTAGGAAACAATGGAATACCATTTGAATGTTTCAACACACAGATGCAACCCTGTTCTCCTATATATATATATATATTTTTTTTTTTAAATTTTAGATAAAGGACTACAGTTTTAAATATGGATTGAAGCTTAACATCAAGAAAGAAAAGATTCTCACCACTGGGCTGGCTGACAGCATCCTGATAGACGATGAAGAGATTGAGATAGTTAACAGCTTCAGTTTGTTTGACTCCATAATAAACACTCTCGGTACTAGCAGCCATAAAATTAAGACTAATTGCGTTGGAAAAGTCTACTGTCAGAGGCGTCTCCAAAGTACTGAGGAGCAATGATGTCAGTGTAGAGACTAAGGTGCTCCTGATTCAGGCCATGGTCTTTGTTATCACTTACTATGCATCTGAGAGCTGGACAATGACTAGAGAAGATAGAAGGAGAATTGATGCCTTTGAGTTGTGATTTTTAAGAGTATTGAATACACCACAGACTGCTAGAAGAACAAACAAGTTCATCCTAGAGAGGGTGAGACAAGGCTGCTCCTCAGAGCCAAGGATTCTGAAACTCCATCTGACATACTTTGGACTTGTTGCAAGGAGGAACCAGTCTTTGGAGAGGGTCATCATGCTTGGGAGGGTGGAGGGACAGCACAAGAGAGGAAGACCCTCAGTGAGATGGATTGATTCAGTGACTGGGGTAATTGGGGTAGGTGTGTCAGAGACAATAATATTGGCACAGGATAGAGCAGGGTATAGAATTATTGTACATAGGGTCGCTATGAGTCGCAAGGGATTCAATGACACATAACAACAATAACAGGTTTAATTGGTTTGTTCATTTACCTTGAAACATAGTATTCTACTGGGACACTTAGTAAGGTTGGTGGTTTGTTTTTTTTTCCTTGTTGTGTATCATCGAGTCAGATCCTACTGACACAGGAGGAGATTGCCTCTCCTGCTCCAGCAAAGCATCTGGTGGATTCAAACCACATACCTCTGGGACTGCAGTGCAGCTTCTTTTTTTCATTTTTATTTTAAATTTATTTTAATGAAAGTTACAGAGACTTTGGATTTCCATTCATTCATTGTTGCACTTTTCTCCCTGCCCAATTAGTGTCTTTTTTTTAAGTAAAACAAAAAATTCTTTCATTGTTATTCAATCCCTCCCTCCAAGTCCACCCACTATACTACCTTTGTTTTGCACTCCTTTCATGACAATAATAGCTAATCATATATCCCTTTTGAGCAGTTCTTTCCCTCTTTTATTTCAATACAGTAGACATTATTTATCCCGTCTTTCTTGCCACTACGCCACCTGAGTTCCCTACCTAGTTAGCTACTAAAGAACTATTTTGGTTACCTTATTTTAAAGGTCCTTCCCTAAGTCATCCAACTCTGGTCAAAGTAATAGAGCTACGTTATTCAAAGTAGGGGGATTATTTGGCAGTAAACACTCAGGAATGGTTGATAGATACCATTTCAAGGATTCCTAGAAAGAATATGAATTTTCATGAAGTACTTTAAAATACCATGGCTTGATGCAGCCACACCTTAGTCTTTAAACTTATATCCTTGTTTTTTAGAACTTTGAAGAAGTCCTTGAAAGCAGATTTTTTTCCCCTAGTGCAAGTGTTTCCAAGGATGTGTGTGTGTGGGTGTGTGTGTGTGTGTGTGTGTGTGTGTGTGTGTGTCCAAATAAAATGAAGTTTTGTTCTCTATCAAGATGTTGCCTATTGGTCCAGTGGTGAGGATTTTTGTTTTCCTAAGATGTAATCCATGTTGAAGGCTGTAGTTTTTTATTTTCTTCAGTAAGTATTTCAAGTCTTCTTCACTTTATGTAAGCAAAGTTGTATCATCTGCATAATACATGTTGTTTAGGAATTTCTTCCAATTTTGATGCCACATACTCTTTTTGTATAGTCCAGCTACTGAATAGATGGTATACCAATTGACATATTACAGCTAACATATGCTGCCCAAGTTCTGCCAAAAAATCTGGAGAACAACCACTTGGCCAACTGATTAGAAGAGATCTATATTTGTTGCCATCCCAAAGAAGGGTGACTCAACAGAGTGTGGAAACTAGTGTGTTATCATTTATTTCACATGCAAGCAAGATTCTACTGAAGATTATCCAAAAACGACTGGAACAGTACATCAAGAGAACTGCCAGAAGTCCAGGCTGGGTTTAGAAGGGGTCATGGTACTAGGGATATTGTAGCTAATGTTACATGGATCTTAGCTGAAAGCAGGGATTACCAGAGGAATGTCTATCTTTGCTTTGTTGATTATGCAAAGGTATTTGACTGTGTGGATCATAACAAACTGTGGCTGACTCTGAGAAGAATAGGAATTCCAGAACACTTGATTCTGCTAATGAAAAACCTATACTTGGATCAAGAGGCAGTCGTCAAAACAGAGCAAGGAAAGACTGCATGGTTCAAAATTGGGAAGGGCGTACGCCAGGGATGTGTCCTATGTCTATACCTTTTCAGCCTGTATAAAGAACATATTATCTGGGAGGCTGGGCTCTATGAGGATAAATGTGGCATCAGGATTGGTGGAAGATCTATCAACAACCTGTGTTATGCAGATGGCACAACCCTGTTTGCTGAAACTGAGGAGGACCTGAAGTGCTTACTACAGAGGGTCAAGGACTGCAGCCTTCAATATGGATTGAGGCTCAATATAAATAAGACAAAGATTCTCACCACTGGACCAATTGGCAGCATCAGGATGGATGGTGAAGAGATTGAGATTGTTCACAGCTTTAGTTTGCTTGGTTCCACAGTCAACACTCTTGGCACCAGTAGCCAGGAAATTAAAAGATGTATTGCCATGGGAAAGTCTGCTGTTAGGGGCCTCTCCAAAGTACTGAAGAGCAATGGTGCTTCTCTGGAGACTAATGTGTGTCTGATACAGGCTAAGGTCTTTGCAATCACTTGTTATGCATCAGAGAGTTGGACAATGACTAAGGAGAATTGATGCTTTTGAGCTGTGGTGCTGGAGAAGAGTATTAAATGTACCCTGGACTGCCAAGAAAACAAACAGATTCATCCTGGAGAGGGTTAAACCAGGCTGCTCCTTGGAGGCAAGGATTCTGGGGCTTAATCTAACATATGTTTTGACATGTTGTCCTTGGAGAGGGACATCATGCTTGGGAGGGTGGAGGGACAGCACAGGAGGGGAAGGTCTTCTATGAGGTGGATTGATTCAGTGACTGGGGTAATCATCGGGATGGGTGTGTCAGAGACAGTGTGATTGGGACAGGACAGAGCAGAGTTTAGGGCTGTCGTACATAGGGTTGCTAGAGTGGCAAGCGACTCGACAGCACATAACAACAACAACCAGCTTCGGAAATTATTTGTTCAACATACAGATTGAAAAAGTATAAATAAGGGATACAACAGTGACACACACCTTTTCTGATTTTGAACCATGCAGTGTTCCCTTGTTCAGTTTAGACAACTGTCTCTTGGTCTGTGTATGGGTTTCGCATTCGTACAATTAAATTTTCATAAATTTCCATTCTTCTTAATGTTTGCCAAAATTTGTTAGGACACACATAATCAGAGCCTTTCAATAATCTGCCAGAAAATATGTATGACAGCTACCTGACCAATTGACTGAAAGACATCCATATTTTTCCATCAAAAAAAAAAGATAATCCAACAGAATATGGAGATCATCAAACAATATCATTAATTTCATTTACAAGGAAAAATATTACAGAATATTATTCAATAACACCTGGAACAATACTTCAAGGAACTACCAGAAATTCAAGCTGACACAGGTGATATCATTGTTAATGTCAAATGAATCTTAGCTGAAATTATAAATTATCAAGAAGATGTTTCTCTGTGTTTTATTGACTATATAATGACATTTGACTGGGTATGTAATACAACCTATCAATAACATTGAGAAGAATGAGAATCCCAGAACACTCAATTGTGTCCTTGGGAAAACTATGTACAGACTAAGAAGAAATTATCTGTACAGAACAAGGGAACACTGCATGTTTTAAAATCAGAAAAAGTCTATGTTAGGTTTTATCCTTTCTTCATGCCTACTCAATCTGTATGCTCAGCAAATAATCTGAGAAGCTGGACTCTATGAAGAATAATGTGGCATCAGGATTGAAGGAAAACTCATCAACAACCTCATTATTCAGATGACACATCCTTGCTTGCAGAAAGTAGACTTTAAACCCTTACTGAAAATTAAAAACTATACCTTCAATATAAATTACATCTCAACATCAAGGGAAAAAAATCTCATCACTGGATCAATAAGCAATATTGGAGAAAAGATTGAAGTTGTCAACAATTTCATTTTACTTGGATCCACAATCAACGTTCTTGGTAACAACAGTCACGAGATGAAAAGACGTGTTGTATTTTGGAAATTTTGTTGTCATAAATCTCTCCAAGGTGCTAACTAGCAGGGATATTCGTTGATAATACCAAACCATGATGCTTTCAGTTGTTTTTTATGCATCTGAAAGTTGGATAATGAATAAGGAAAACTTGAGAAAAATAGATGCCTTTGAATTGTGGTGTCAGAAAAGAGTAATGACTATCACATGAACTGCCAAAAGACAAACAAATTGGTTTTGAAGGACAACCAACCAAAGTGCTCTTAGAGGCAAGGATGGTGCAACTTCATCTCAGGTACTGTGGAGGCGCCAGTCCTGGAAAAGAGACATCAAGCGGAGAAAAGTAGAGTCAGAGAGAGAGAGAAAGACCTTCAACAAGTTGGGTTGACATAATTACTGTAGCATAGGGCTGGGGAATATCAGAGATGATGAGGATGGCGCAGGAGAGATCAGGGTTCAGATCTGTTATGTGAATCTTACTTGAATCGAGGGCACCTAAAAATAACAACAACAAAGCCCTCATACCTAGGCAACGAGGAGGTAAAATTATCCCTCTATGCTGATGACATGATAGCATACTTAGAAAACCCTAAAGACTCAGCAAGAAAACTATTGGACGTAGTTGACCAATTCAGCAAAGTAGCAGGATACAAGATCAACATACAAA
>NW_006399840.1:5274755-5288973 GCF_000299155.1 Elephantulus edwardii | reverse complement strand
TGAATGAATGGAAACCCAAAATCTCTGTAAATGTTTATGAAAATTAATAAAATATAATTATAGAAAAAAATAATAAAGTATTTGTAAATTTTAAAAAAAAACAAAGCCCTCATACCTTGCACAGCAACCTGCTTATATTCTTGCTTATTGCTTTAGATGCATAAGTCAGCAGAGTCTGGATAATTGTCATCTGACAAGTTTAATTAGTAATCACTCAAGGAAGGTCAATGGTCTGGGAAAAAAGAGTTGATTTTCTGAGGAGAAAAGCATTGATACTTGGTGTCACTTGTTGGTTAATCCATGAAACTAACGGTGTAGTTGGTTTTGTCTCCACCTCTAACCCCTAAATCTATCAAGAGGTCACCTTAATATTATAAAAGAACAGAAGCTATCCCAAGAACTTACCTCTGCACAATTCTTCCAGAACCCGTGCCTGACCAGTTGATGTGCATAAAAATCATTGAACTTAGAATTCAATGCAAGTCCTGGTAGCATAGTGGTTGTAGTGCTCAGCTGCTAACTAGGTTAGTGGTTTGAACTCACTAGGCATTTCCCAGGAGAAAAAAAATGTGTAGGAATCCCTGTGTGAAAAGATTATAGCCTGGAATATTCTGAGATTCTGTCCAAAAGGATTCCACGAGTCAAAAATGACTCGATGACAACAGCTTTGGTTTGTTGGTTTTATCCTCTGTGCACACACTCCCCTTCTCTACTCTAGAGTACCTTTTCCTGTAGTCTGCTCCTCCTTTTCCGTCCATGCCCAGTTTCTCTCATCTCTCCCCAAGGAAAAAATTTTTGAAAGATTTTAAAAAAAAATACTCCGCACTCAAACATTGGCCAGGCTCCTCACACACACTCAAAACCAGTCTTATCAAGGTCAACAATGGTATCTACACTGCTTAAATTCAATTACTCTCTCTCTTTTTTCTGTTAAGTCAAGTAATAACATTTGGCAAAGTTAATATTCTCAACTCATTGAAAACCTAGCTTGTCTTTCAGATCCTATCCTCTTCTGATTTGTGCTTTACATCTCTGACTATTCCTGTGGACATTGTACCTCTTTTCTCTCTACAGTCCATCTTTTGATAATCTTATGGAAAACACTATTTAGTTACAATTTCTATCAGTCCACTCCAAAACAGAGACACCTTGTGTGCCAGAGAACTGTTCCATTGAGTTTTCAATGTCACTTTTTTATTTTTTTTATTTTATGTTGGTTTGCATACAAAATTCATATACATTATGTTTCATGCTTTACTTCAATCACATTGTGTCTCATACCATCATTTCCATATATTGTGGTCTATAAAATTAATCATCATTGAACTATGCCCACCATCACTCTACCTTTTCAAGTCCCTGCTGAATCTTTCCTATTTCTTTCACCCCCTCCCTCTATCCACCAAATTGTGCAGCCTTGTGAATCCCCCCCGACCCCAATCCTCATCCTTCTGCTCCTACCCCTTACACCCTTGGACCTTCATACATGTTTTACTTGTTATCATTCTATTTTTACAATAATGGTCATATACAGTGTTTGTCTTTATGAAATTGAGTTAGTTACCTCAGCATAATGCTCTCCAGGCTCTCCCAAGTTAGATAGCAATTTTCAAAATTGTTGCTCCTGAGTGCTACATCATATTCTATCATGTACCACAATAAGGTGCGCCTGATACAGGCCATGGTCTTTGCAATCGCTTGTTATGCATCAGAGAGTTGGACAATGACTAGGGAGGACAGAAGGAGAGTTGATGCCTTTGAGCTGTGGTGCTGGAGAAGAGTAGTGAATGTACCATGGACTTCCAGGAAAACAAACAGATTCATCTTGAAGAGGATTAAGCCAGGCTACTCCTTGGAGGCAAGGATTCTGGGGCTTCGTCTGACATACTTTGGACATGTTGCCAGGAGGGACGGGTCCTTGGAGAGGGACATCATGCTTGGGAGGGTGGAGCGACAGCGCAGGAGGGGAAGACCCTCTATGAGATGGATTGATTCGATGACTGGGGTAATCGGTTGGGTGTGTCAGAGGCAGTGCGGTTGGCGCAGGATAGAGCAGGGTTTAGGGCTGTTGTGTATAGGGTCGCTGAGTCGCAAACGACTCGACGGCACATAACAACAACAACAACAACAATTCCCTTTTTGGTTGGACATTTGGGCTGTTTCCATATTCTTGTGATTGTGAATAATGCTGCTATGAATATTGGTGTATGAATCTCCATTTATATCTTAGTTCTAATTTCCTTAGGGTTATTTTCATAACAGAGGAATAACTGGCTCATATGGAATTTCAATGTTCAAATTCTTGAGAAAACTCCAAACTCCTTTCCAGAGTGGTTGTGCCATTTTGCAATCCCACCAACAGTCTATGAGAGTTCCCATCTCTCCACATTACCTCCAGCATTTATTGCTTGCTGTCTTAACTTTGCCCCTGCTACTGGGGTAAGATGATATCTCGTTGTGGGTTTTATTTTAATCTCTCTTACAAATAAATAAATCTAGACCGCAGTAACTTTTCATTATATCCACTAATATCCAGTCCTATCAACCAATGACTAAGGGTGACAGAAGAAGAATTGATGCCTTTGAGTGAGTAGTGGTGCTGGAGAAGAATATTTAACATACCATCGACTGTCAAGAGAACTATCAAGTTTGTCCTGGAAAGGGTGAAACCAGGCTACTTCTTGGAGGCAAGACCTTTGGCTTAGGACAACTCTCTATGGACTATACTGACAGAGTCCCCTTGCATCCTCGTTGTTGTTGTTAGGTGCCATCAAGACAGCCACAACTCATATAGCAACCCTGTGAACAAGTGTTCTTAACCTTGCCATACCTGTACCATCCTCACAATCTCTGATATGTCACAACCATTGTTTCAGTACATCTTGTTGAAGCTCTTCCTCCTTTACAGATTTTTATTGTTGCTGTTAATCTTCAAATCAGAATCAACTCATAGCAGATCCTCCAGCGAGTTTTCAGAGGCCATAAATCACACAGCGTGGGAGTTGCCCATCCTTCTCTCACAAACGGCTGGTAGAGTCTAAGTGCTTGCATTCAGGCTGACAGTGCCGCTTCTAATCACTAAGTCACTAGTATTTCCATTATAGATGTCATTATGTACTGTCAAGTCACTTGTGACCCATAGCAAACCTATGCACAATAGCTTGAAACTCTGCCCTATTCTAAGCCAATCTCACTGTCTCTGACACACCTACCCCCATTACCTCAGTCACTGTGTCAATCTATCACACCCAGGGTTTCCCTTTCCTGTGCCATCCATCCACCCTTCCAAGCATGATATCTTTCTCCCAGGACTGGTCCCTCATGACCACATGGCCAAAGTATGAGAGATGGAGCTTCAAATTCCTTGCCTCCAAGGACCAACTTAGCTTTATCCTCTCCAGGAAAGAACTGTTTGCTCTCTTTACAATCCATGATATGTTCAATACTCTTCTCAAGCATGACAACTTACAGGCATCAATTCTTCTTCTGTAATCCTTAGACATTGTCCAGCTCTCTCATGCACAGCAAGTAATTGAGAAGATCATGGCCTAAATTTAGGCACACCTTAGTCTCCCGTGTGACATCTTTGTTCATAGGCAATCTGGAGAGATCTATGACAGCAGATTTTTCCCAATGCAATTTGTCTTTTTCCTGACTACCAAGAGTATTGCTTGTGGAACCAAGAAAACATAAATTGTTAACAATCTCGATCTCTTCTCCACCAATCAGGATGCTACCAATTGGCCCAGTAGTGAGAATTTTTGTTTTCTTAATTTTGAGAAATATTGATATATTCCATACTGGAAATACTTCAGGTCCTTCTCAGTCTCAGCAAGCAAGGTTGTATCATTTACATAATGCAGGTTGTTGATAGATACCTCCAAATCTCCTGCAGTTTTCTAAAAACGATAAACTTCTTCACCTTCTGTGTGTGTATAACATGGGGGGAGGAATATGCCTGAACACACTAGAATAAGGACAGGATACATAAATACGGAGAACTGTGGATTCAAATTCACTAGCTGTGTGTATGATCCTTGTTACTACCTTTCCGAAGCTGAACGTCCTTTTCTACAAAACGGAGATAACAATAACCACTTGGCCAAGCTCTTGTCATGACTAAATGAGGTAATATGCTAATACACAATAATTGTTGCATAAAAACAACTGTGTCATAAAGGCAGTAATAATGAAGGTATTGGCTGTTGTTGATTAAAAACTTCAAATTATGGAATGGATTTTACATGTTTGCTTTTTAGACACCTTTAACTATGACTTTCTCTTACCTGGAGCTTTATGAAAATTTAGACTCATTTCAAGAACAGGAGTTAGGAGATTCATCTCACATACTGGGCAAAAAATTGTCCCAAATTCTTTAAATTGAGTCTGGTTTTTCAATTAAATGGCCTCAGCATGCCACACAAATTACAGTGCAATTGGCAGGCTTCATAAATAAGGATTTCTTTAATGAAACTCTGAAGGTGTGACGTTTAGCCTAAAGAAAATATTTCATTGCTTTCTGTCATTTTGTTCTGTCATTCCATTTTAAATGCAGATAAGAAATTAAAATGGCAGATTTAAATCTCAGAAAAAAATGCTCATGTATTTTTCATGCACGTGAATCATTAACATACCTGGAGTATCCGGATCCTATTAACCAGTTTCTGGAGGTATGTTTATGGTATTCTACCATCTGCAAGTGAGGTTCAAATTGGAAGGAAATATTTATGTACACCAGAGAATCAGACATTATTTAATTATTCATCAGAAAAGAAGAAAGAAAATATTTCAGCATGTAGTACAATACCTCTTACAAGGATATGTTTGAATAGAAGTTGAAGATCAAAAGAATTTCTTCTTGAATAAAATTAGATATTGATAATAAGAAAAATTTCTATTTGGATTTTCATTAACTATTTTTTATAAAATCAAGGCTTGCTTTATTTATCTGTACACTAAAAGATAAAATTGAAAGTTTCCCTGAAATACTAGAGGGGTTTTTTTTAATGACACATGTGTATATTTTGCAATTCTGAGGAAGTCAAGCAGCACAACAGATTTGTACATTTTATGTTTATAGTAGATAAACCCAGTCATATTCTGACAATAATCTCTGCTATTTTTTCAGTTGGTAATAGGTATGTTTTTTGCAGCACAATATAATGTGCTTATGCTTTGGAACTTTATAATTATTACTTTATAGGAAATTGATGTTATCAATAGGCTTTCATAACCCATTCTAAAATTTTAAGCCTGAAAATCATAGTACTTGTTAATAACATGAACATTTTAACTTATGTTGTTGTTGTTGTGTGCCGTTGAGTTGCCTGCAACTCATAGTGACCCTATGTACAACAGCCCTAACCCCCACTCTAGCCTTTGCCAATCTTACTGTCTCCAATATATCTATCTCCATTACCCCAGTGACAGAATCAATCCATCTCATCAAGGGTCTTCCTCTCCTGCGCTGTCCCTCCACCCTCCCAAGCATGACATTCCTTCCTCTCCAAGGACTGATTCCACCTTGCAACATGTCCAAATTATGTCAGACGAAGCTTCAGAATCCTTGCCTCCTAGGAACCATCTGGCTTCACCTTCTCCAGGAGGAACTTGTTTGTTCTCCTAGCAGTCCATAGTATATCCAATACTCATCACCAGCACCACAACTCAAAGGCATCAACTCTCCTTCTATCATCCCTAGTCATTGTCCAGATCTCTGATGTATAGCAAAGGTCATGGCCTATATGAGGCACACCTTAGTCTCCTGACTGACATCATTGCTCCTCAGTACCTTCGCAAGATTTCTAACAACAGTCTTTCCCAATGCAATTTGTCTTTTAATTTCCTGGCTGCTGGTACCAAGAGTGTTGATTGCAGAGCCAATCAAAACTTATGCTATGTAATAAAGTTTGTTGTTGTCCAATCAGTCCCATGAATGCCTGAAATTTAGACTACTGTGATTCATAGATATTTTTTATTGGTTCATTTTCAAAAGTAGGTTACCAGATCTTTCTTCCTAGTTTGTTTTTTGTTTTTTCTGTTTTTTGGGGTTTTTTTTTGCTGGAAACTGTTGAAACCTGTCCAGCATCAGTTTCTCCACTTCTGGACAGATGACAGCTGTATATGAAGTGCTCATCTAAGAACTGAACTTAAGTGTTCTACATGGAAGTCACAAATCCTACCACTGACTCATAAATGCACCTGAAAAAGTGCAATGCAGCAATTTAAGAATGCAAATATGTGACTTCTTAAGTAATACACATCTTAAATAATGTGAAAGATAACATAAATTTTTCTATAAACACAGGTTAAAATTAGTAAAAACACATACATATTGTACAAATAAAGACATTATGATGATACTTAATGCTTTTAACAATTATTCAAGCTTTATCTATTTTCTAGATAAAAGGTGTTGTTATGTGCTGTCAAGTAGACTGTGACCCATAGTGACCCTATGTACAACAGCTCTGAAACCTGCCCTGTCATGAGCCAGTCTCACTGACTCCGACACACCTACCCCCATTGCCCCAGTTACTATATTAATCCTTCTCTTCTGGGGTTTTCCTCCCCTGCATTGTCCCTCTACCCTTCCAAGCCTTAGGTCCTTCGCCAAGGAACAGTCTCACCTGGCCACATGCCCAAATTATGAGAGACAGAGCTTCAAATCCCTAGCCTCCAAGGAGAAACTTGATTTCACCTTCTCCAAGACAGACCTATTTCTTTTCTTGGTATGTTCAAGACTCTTCTTCAACACCACAACTCAAAAGTATCAATTCTTCTGTCGTCCTTAGTCATTGTCCAACTCTCTGAAGCATAGCAAGCAATTGCAAAGACCATGACTTGGATCAGGCACATCTTAGTTCTAGACTGACATCATTGCTTTTCAGAACTCTGGAGAGGTCCCTGACAGCAGATTTTCCCAGTGCAATTTGTCTTTTGATTTCCTGACTGCTGGCGCCAATAGTGTTGATTGTGGAGCCAAGCAAGTAATTACTAATAACCTCAATCTCTTCTCCATCTATTATGGTGCTGCCAATTGGCCCAGTGGTGAGAATGTTTGTCTTCTTGATGTTGAGCTTCAATCCATATTGAAGACTACTGTCCTGGACCTTCTGCAAAAAGTGCTTCAGGTCCTCAGTTTTAGCAAGCAAGGTTGTGTTATCTGCATAACATAGGTTGTAGATGAGTTTTCTTCCAGTTCTGATGCCACACTCCTCCTCATAAATCCCTGCTTCCCCAGTGATCTGTTTTGCATATAGATTGAAATGGTAAGGAGACAGGATGCATCCCTAATACACTTCTTTATTGATTTTGAACCATGTAGTGTTTCTCTGCTCTGTTCTGAGGACTGCTTCCTGGTCCAAGTATAGGTTTCATATAAGCACAATCAAGTGTACTCGGACTCCCATTGTCCTCAAGGTTAGCCATAATTTTTTGTGATCCACACAGTCAAATGTCATTTCATAGTCAATGAAACACAGATAGACATTCCTCTGGTACTCTGCTTTCTGGCAAGATCCAGCTGACATTGGCAATATCCATCTGACACTGGCAATAATGTCTTTAGTGCCATGACCTCTTCTAAACCCAGCTTGTATTTCTCTGTCAATGTACTGTTTCAGTCATTTCTAGATATTCTTCAGCAGGATTTTGCTACTGTGTGATATTAGTTAAATAATTTAATATTTTCCACCCTGTCAGGTCCCCTTTTTTTTTTTTGAATGGGAATAAATAAGGCCTCAAACCTGTTCCTGAGCTGGTTTTTAAATTCGGCAGGGGGAGGGAGAGAGGTAGACTCAAGATCAAATTTTGATCCCTGTGGATGTGATTTTTACCTTCCTTAGCTTCAATTTCAACTTGCATATAAGTAGTTGATGGTCTGTTCTGCAAACAGCACCCCGTCTAGTTTTCACTGCTGATATTTATCTTCTCCAACGATTCCTCCCACGAACGTAAGGTAGTGTTTATTTTATTTTCCCATGTTGAATTTAAGCCTGGTTGCATGGTTTTCTATGACTAAAAAAATTGTGTAAAAAATATGTTTTGTCATTTCCATGCATGACTCTGCACATATCTTTTTCTTGCCTTAACAACTATTAAAGTATCCAACTAGCCAAGCCCCTGAGTGATTATAAGCCAACCTTCTTTTAATATAATTAACAAGAAATAACTTCTGTGATTTAAGTTCTTGGGATTTTACAATTTTGTTTTGGTTTGCTGTTTGTTTTGGGGGTTGTTTGTTTGTTTGTTTCGTTTTGTTATTACAGCAAAACCAAGGCCTATCTTGACAGATAAAAAAAATTGTTCCTGGCTCCCGAAGGCAAGGCTCAGGGAGGGAGCGCAAAACGTGGGCGCGCCCTTTCCCTTTCCCTTCTCCACCACTGCTGCTTCCTTCTGCAGCTGCTTGAGTACTCCTTGCCTGTGTACCTAGTACCTATTTTATAAAACAGCAGCTGAGGAGACTCAGGCGCTTGCCAGCTTGCCACGGCAGATGAGAAATCCGAAGATCCTTCCAGACTGAGAACAACGATCCTATTAATTTGAAGGTGGTGGGGCAGGGTGGTTCTTTGATGCAGTCTAAAATTAAGAGGCATACACCACTTAGTAAACGAATGAAAGCTTATTGTGAATGACAGGGTTTGTCAATGAGGCAGATCAGATTCTGATTTGACCGGCAGCCAGTCAGTGAATCAGGTACACCTGCACAGTTGGAAATGGAGGATGAAGATAGTGTTCCAGCAGCAGACAGGAGGTGTCTTCTAAAAATAAAAACAGAGGAGCCTGCTGTTTTACACCAGAACTCTGTTCCTACAGACCAAGAATACATTCTCAATTAGAAAACCACAATTTGGTTCCAGCACATCCTGACTTCTAGAGCATAATTTTCTCTCTTCTTTCATTTCCCTTTCCCTATGCTTTTATTGTACATAAAGTAACTGGTGTGTGTGCACATGCATGTTGCAGATTTGTTTTTTGGAGGTTTTTTTTTAATAAAATAAATGGTCAGTGGTATGTTTTGTCAAGTGGAGATGGGATGTAGAAAAATACTGGTTCTGTGAAAATTCCTCCTTTCTCCGTAAGTGGCATGCTCATTCAGCTCTTACCTTTATATTCCAATAAGTTATTTTGTTCTCAATGTTTAACAAATAAACGACATTTAAAAAAATCCTTACATACCTTGTTTGATTTGAGGGTTTTAATGTTTTTCGTTTATCGTTGTGAAACCAAGGACGATTTTATAACTTTTTTGTATATAGCTGTTACATGTAGGGCCATCTGTCTTTAATTAAGGGTGAATTACTCTAAGAGAAATAAACCCTAAATCATTTTCCCTTCAAGAGTTTGGTTGTTTAAATAAACTTTTTGTTTAAAATGAAAAAAAAATTATCCCTGGAAGTAGATGATGCCACAATAAAAATCTAAAAGCTAATGGCATTTGGCTAAGCAATCATTTGGCAGCAACAGAACCGTTAAGAATGTTGTAAAGGCAATGATCATGTAAGACAATGGCAAAACATTTACTAAAACTCTTACCTGCACTATCTTGGGATATAGATTATTTAACTATCAACCTTGTTGGAGAAGCTATAAAGAAACGGCCTACAGATTGGTTCTTGCTTTTGGCAAGGTTTTTAAGAAGATGCTCAGAAATTAATTGGTTGAGTTTGAAAACAAGCATCAAGGTAATAAGATCAAATGAGCCATCAACCTTTCAGTTAGCTCTAAGCAAGTTGACCATTTGTACCACCCATGGACTCCTAAAAATGATAATATTGTTGTTGTTGTTGTTGTTGTTGTTGTTATTGTTATTGTTGTTATGTGCTGTCAAGTCAGAACCAACTCATAGCTAACTATCCAACTGGTTTTCGAGACTGTAAATTGCACAGGAGGAGATTGCCTATGGTAATAGAAACGAACAATAATGTTGTTGTTGTTGATAAGTGCCGTCGAGTCACAGGTGACTCATAGCGACCCTATGAAGGAGAGTCCTCGATGCTTGGGTGCCTTTCATCCTCTCTCCAGGCTCATAGGGTTTCCGGAGGCAAGCTATTAAGGAAGTGGATGCCACTCCTCCTTCCAACTAACAGTAATAGAGACCATGAATTCGGGGAGTTACAGAGTATATTGGAGGCAATTGAGAAGAAGATCATTGCACCTTTTGATGAAATCATTGAATATATTAGAGTGCCTTGGAGTAATTATCCAACTAAGAGTGTTGTAAGTAATTGATGGTGAGTTGATTCCAATTCATAATGACTCCATGTCACAGAATAGAGATATCCCACAATGTTTTCTAGGTTGTGGTCCTAATGGAAATAGATTACAATATCATTCTCCCACAGAGCAGCTGGTGGATTTGAACCACTAACTTTTTGGTTATTATCCAAGCAAGGGCTGCTTTACAAAGGAAGCTTTCACTGCAGCAAAATAGCTTCAGAAAAAGAAGAGATTAGTGGTTAGTCATAGCTTTCGTATCCTTTTGGAATACTTACCACAAAAAGAAATTTTTACAATTTAGCCACTTACTTGATAAAGACAAGTGAGAGAACCATGAAGAGAAGGGGGAAAATGTCATTGGAGAGGTTTCCAACTCATAGTGACCCCATGAATAAGAGAACAAACCCATGGTCCAGTTCTATGCCATTCTCACAACTGCTACTGTGCTTGAGAAAACAGAGAAATAAAAAAATACAGAGAAGTCTAAAAAGGAACTGTGGGTGTGATAATTAGTAAATAAAAGTCAATGAAATCAAAGAGAAGAGAAGCTTACTAGTCTGACAAAGAAAATTGTCCTCAATGTTTTATATATAAATGAAGGGAACATAGTTAAAACAGCCTCACTGGTAAACCCATAAACTCATTGCCATCAAGTTGATCGTGATTCATAGCAGCCTTACAGCAGAAAGTCGAGCTGCCCCAGAGAGTTTCCAAGGTTGTAATCTTTATGGTCTGTTCCTTGGAGAGGGACATTGTGCTTGGAAAGGTGGAGAGTCAGCAAAAGAGAGGAAGACCCTTGACAAGCAGAATTGACACAGTGACTGCAGCAATAGGCTTAAGTGTGTCAGAGATAATGAGGATGGCACAGGATAGAACAGAATTCAGGTCTGTTGGTCATAGGTTCACTGTAAGTATTACTCAACTCGACAACACCTAATAACAACAATCTTTATAGTAAGAGACTGTCTCATCTTTCTCCCACTGAGTGATTGGTGGGTTAGAACAGCTGACCTTTGGGTTCATAGCTGAAGTCATAAACCTGTTCCACCAGGGCTCGAGTGCAAACCAAAAGGTGGGTGATCCAAATTCACCAGCCTTTCTGAAGGAGAAAGATGTGGTGATCAGCCTCTGTAAAGATCTATCACCTTGAGAGCCTTCTGCAGCAGTTCTACTCTGACCTATAAAATTACCACTATGGACTGAAATCCACTCAATGGTAATGAATTTGCTTCTGGTTTTGGTTGAGCTCAAAATTATTATTTTGTTCAAAATGTATGCACTATAATAAATCAAGTACAAGAGTTTCTGTTTGTGCTTTTAAATTGACTCATTAAATTCCCTATTGATTCAATTTTCCAGTTATGTGGTTGTAAGCCCAAGAGTATAGAAAATCAAATTCTTGTTAAAATCTGATATGATATTATCCATGAGAGATAAGTTCATTTGGTTTTGCTAAGGAATATCAGATGCTTTAATGCAAAAGAGGAAAAATGATCTAATATTATAGAAAGCAGGATAGAATCTATATTTATAGAATCAAATACTATCAGATTCAAGACAAGGTCTTGGTGGAATTATTTAGGTCTTGATTTTGATTAAAAAGTAAGAGATCAATTCTAACCCAGCCAAATCTAGCCTTTGATCCAGGAAAATCTTCCTTCATCTGGAAAAGAGATTTTATGAAAAATGAATCTGTTGGGAAATCAGGTTTCGGCAATCTGGCAATGTTTTCTGAATGATTATTATTTAATGGTTCTATAGTTTACATACCAATCTGTGAATCCAAATTGGATATTCATATGTAGAATAAATTTAGTCAATTTCTTCCTTTTCTTGCCTTGCGTCCGAGAGCAAATTACTGTGAAAAAGCAGCCTGTGCTCTTCATGTTCCACACTCAGAACTCATGAGGACAGGCAGGCAAGCAGAGGTGTAACCACGCACACATACACGCATGCTCATGCTCACGCACATATTTTCACACTCACACACACATACACGCATCTCACTAGCTCCAAGCCTATAACTGGAGCCAGATCCAAACATGCCCCAGGAGGGCAACAAAACATTGAAACCCAAGAATAAAAGGTTATTCAACAACATAAAAATATTCAGACCTTTACTTGCTTGTATGGGCAAGAGTTGAGGAAGTATTTGTAAGAATGCAGCTTGAGGTGCTCAGCCAACAAAGAAAAAAATCATTTTTATTAGACATAAATTTATCAACATACGCACACTTACCAGGATTTCCAGATGTGATGCTCTTGTTCAAATAGCTGAGTGTGGTTCTCATCATGTGCTCAGCTGATTCACAGAAACCGTGAGTCAGTGCTAGACCACACCCAGCAAGCCTGAAATATTAGGAATTCCTTGGTATAATGTCACAAATGAATTCTGAAGGCTTTGGAAAGTGTTTGTTGTAGTTGTTGTTGTAGATGTTATATGCTGTCAAATCACTTGCAACTCATAACAACCTGAAGCACAATAGCTCTGAATCTGTCCTATCCTGAACTAATCTCACTGTCTCTGACACATCCACCCCTATTGCCCCAGCCACTGAGTCAATCCATCTCATCCAAGATCTCCCTCTCCTGCGTTGTCCCTCCACCCTTCTAAGCATGATATCCTCATCCAAGGACTGGTTCTTACTGACCACATACCCAAAGTTTGTGAGACAGAGCTTCAGAATTCTAGCCTCTGGAGAATAACTTGAGTTCACCCTCTCTAGGACAAACTTATTTGTTGTCTTGGCAGACCATGGTATGTTCAATAATCTTCTCCAGCACCACAACTCAAAGGCATTAATTCTGCTATTAATTGTCCAGCTCTCTGATGCACAGCAAGTAATTGTGAAGACCAGAGCCTGGATCAGGCACACCTTAGTCTCTAGACTGATATCATTGCTCTTCAGCACTCTGGAGAGGTACTGCAGTCTTTCCTAATCCAATTTTTCTTTTTATTTATTGGCTGCTTGTGCCAAAAGTGTTGATTTTGGTGGACTCAAGCAAGCTGAAATTGTTAAAAAACCCCAGTCTCCTCTCCATCCATCATGATGCTTCCAATTGGCCCAGTGGTGAGAATCTTTGCCTTCCTGATGTTAAACTTCAGTCCATATTGAAGACTACAGTCTTTGACCTCCTGCACTAGATGCTTCAGGCCCTCCTCAGTTTCAGTGAGCAAGGCTGAGTCATCTGCATAATGCAATTTGTTGATGAGTCTTCCGTCAAATTTGATAGCACATCCTTCATCATAGTTTTGGAAGGTAAGGGTGTTCAAATGTGGTTATCATATGAAACACACCCACTCACAGCCATCCAGAAGTGTCTCTGTCCACAAGGCAGAGCAGCATCAAGAGTTGTTAAAAGCTCTTTAATCACTGATCTGCATAAACAGAGAGTCCCTGAGGTGCTGAATTGAAATGAACTTTCTGCTTTCAAGGTGTATTTGGAGTGGCAGGGAGTCGGAGTGGCAAAGACCTTAATTGTCAGAAGTAAAGTCGAGCTGCTCTGATAATAGGTATCTAGGTAAACATGAAATGTTAAAGGTCCATGCCTTTGGAAAAGACCAAGATGCTTAGGATAGATGTATGAGCCACTCACTGAGGATCTATGTTTTTAAATGGAAAAAAATTGTTTTAAACATAGTAAACATTAGTTTGATGTGATAATCAAATAATAAATGGAGTCCAGACCTAAGAGAATATTTTCAGTCACCCTACTAATTTTCTAAACCCATCCAATCAGTGATTATTTTGTGTCAGTCCATTCCTCCTTCCACCTTTCCAAAATAAAAGAGGTAAAAGATGCATGCGTAGTGATACCATGCATGTCCCATTAACTATTTCCGTACAGCCCATGTGAGAAATACCTAGGTCTTGGAGATAGAAAATGAATTATTTTTTTTTTATTTAGGTTGTTTATTTTTCATTTCAATGAACATCTACAGAGATTTTGGGATTCCATTCATTCATTGCTGCACCCTTCTCCCCACACAAACCCC
>NW_006399840.1:5253376-5273790 GCF_000299155.1 Elephantulus edwardii | reverse complement strand
CCTTTTTACCCTGTTAGAGAAGTTTCTGGATGCGCATAGGGATTTGATTCTTAGAAGGTCCCATTCATCTATTTTATCTTCTCCTGGTTGTAAATTAGAAAATGGATTTTGAGAGGCCAAATCATTGTTAGCAAACAAGAACACTTGCTTTAGAAGTTCATTTCTTACAAGAGCAAAGCAATTTGGGCCTAACACGTGGAATGCAGATTTTTTTTAATCTGTCAAATGCTTCTACTGTGTCTCAATTTATACAAAATGTCACAAATCAATTTCCATCACGTAGCAAGACAGACTGAGAAAGCCAAAACTACCAAGTTCTGGAGGAATGCTCTGTAGGGAGCCGCATTGTTCAAAGCGCCACCTCTCTGATGTTAATCCACCAATGACTCCTCAAGAGGAAGATACCTAATCTTCTGTGTGATTTACAGCCTCTGAAAACACGACAATGGGTAAAATTGATAAACATCTTGCTATAGAATGACAGATCTCATGATAATAAAGATATCTGAGAATCCAGTAAAGATTCTCGATGTTCTGTCATCTTAGGGATGTCAGGCAAATGAAGAAGGTGATGAGATAGTACTGAATGAGATTCAGTTGAAGTAATATTCCACAAGAGCCATTTGCAGTAGGCATTACATAGTGATATAATATTTTCCAAAATCGTTGCTTCTGAGTGCTGCATAGCATTCCATTGTGTGAATATACTACAATTTCTCAACCCATTCCATTATGTTTGGATATTTGGGCTGTTTCCAAGTTCTCGCGATGGTGAACAACGCAGCTTTGAACATTAGTGTACAAATCTCCAATTGTGTTTCAGTTCTAATTTCCTTGGGATATATTCCTATTAGTAGAATAGCTGAGTCATACAGAATCTCTATGCACATCTTTTAAGGAAATGCCAAACTGTCTTCCAGAATGGTTATACCATTTTAAAATCCCACCAACAATGTATGTCATAGATTTTTGGGTTTGGGGGGTTTGTTTGTTTGTTTCACATTATTGTAACTGAAATTTTATTTTATGTACAAAGTGTTGATCTTGTTTCTTGCCAGGTAGAGGTCTCGGGTAGGTCATCCAAGAAAGATCACTTAGTCCAACTTGAAGCCGATATCCTTGGCGTACTGCCGGAAACCCGGGCGGCACATAGTTCGTATTTCTGGATCAGTCCGAGTCGGTTTGAGCACACTTGGCAGGAGCGGGAACCCTGGCGGAGTTTTCGCGGGTTACTCCAGTAGAGCTGCTGGTGACCCATCTTGCTTGGAGGGAAGCACCAAGGCAAAAACACCGAGGCAGCCCGCGCGTGCGCTCTTCAAGTTTCTGCAACACGATTTCTGTCATAGGTTTTTTAACAGAAACATAATAGAATAGCACGTCAACAGAGAACAGCCAGAAGTGCAGGCTGGGTTTAGAAGAGGCTGTGGTACTAGGGATATTATAGCTAATGTTAGATGGGTCTTGGCTGAAAGCGGAAAGTACCAGAGAAATGTCTATTTGTGTTTCATTGACTATGCAAAGGTGTTTGTGTGTATCACCACAAACTGTGACTGCCTCTGAGAAGAATGGGAATCCCAGAATACTTGGCTGTTTATGCGAAACCTATACTTGGACCAGGAGGTAGTTGTCAGAACAGAGCAAGGAGACATTGTATAGCTCAAAATCAGGAGGTGTGTTTTCCAGGGAGGTGTCATATCTACATACTTTTTCAATCTATATGCAGACAAGATCACCCGAGAGGCTGACCTCTATGAAATGTGGCATCAAGATTGAAGAAAGACTCATCAACAACCTGTGTTATGCAAATGATATCACCCTGCTTGCTGAAAGTGAGGAGGACCTGAAGCACTTGCTGCAGAAGATTAAGGACTGCAGCCTTCAATGTGGATTGAAGCTCAACATCAAGAAAAAAAAGATTCTCACCACTGGCTGATTATCAGTATAGATGAGATGATGAAGAGATTGAGATTGTTAACAGCTTTAGTTTGCTTGGCTCCACAATCAACACTCGTGCTTGGTACCAGCAGCCAGGAAATAAAGAAAAATTGCACTGGGAAATTCTGCTGTCAGGGGCATCTCCGGAGTATTGAGGAACAATGATGTCCGTCTGGAGACTAAAAGCGCCTGTTAAGTGTGTCTTCACAATTACATGCTATGCATCAGAAATCTGGACAATGACTAGGGATGATAGAAGGTATCAATTCTCCTTCTATCCTCCCTAGTCATTGTCCAACTCTCTGATGCATAACAAGTGATTGCAAAGACCATGGCCTGTATCAGGCGCACCGTAGTCTCCAGAGAGACACCGTTGCTCTTGAGTATTTTAGAGAGGTCCCTAACAGCAGACTTTCCCATCGCAATACATTTTTTTATTTCCTGGCTGCTTTTTATAATAATGCATTATCCACAGCCTTCAAGTAATTTCCAACTAAAAATGATCCTCCATCAGGTTCCCAAAATTGTAAATCTTAATGAGAAGAGATTGCTTCATCTCTCTCCCATGGAGCAGTTAGTGGATTTGAACCATTGAATTTGTGGGTAGCAGTTCGTTATATATCACACTTTTAACGTGCATCACACTATGTCACCAAGGTTCCTTATTATACTGACGAAGCTGCAAATCTGAACCCTATTCCATTACACCTGTCATACCTCACATTGAACCTGGACTCCAACAAAATAAAGCACAAGCACTTTGCACTTGGAAATTGAACATGAAAATGGAATTGCTCCTTTGCTATATCCAGGGAAATTGTACAGAAATACATCTATCTGATTATAGCAATGGACTGCATATACCCAATGCTATAAGATCTGATGTATAGCAAATGTTGTGTGCTGTTTGAACCTTATTTTTCCCATTCAATTTTATAATATCTACCTTAGTCTGGTACATTGTATTTGCTGGTTTTCACTATACATTTTCTAAAAAGTAAGCCAGTTATTGAGAGGATAAATTATTTGTTTTCTTGTTTTCAAAGAACATAAAATGAAAATTGATAAACTTCCTTTTAGTCACTTATAACATAACATTGATATAACTTCCCTAAGAGAAATATTTTAATGAATTTTAAATTGTCAACTTCATTAAGCTGGTTGCATATTCAAAACAGTGATATATTTTCAAAAATATATCTTTTCTATGCATTATTTAGAATTTCTAGGCATTGTTACTTAAAGATTAATTGCTTTAATTGCTCAGCAATAGATTATAGCTCCTTTGTTCTTTATCTTCTTGGCCTTTACCAAGAATATTGCAGAGCTTCATTATGTTTCATGCCTTTGTTGGTTCAAATTTTATTATTAATATAAGAAGATAGAAAATTATCATAACACCACATTTATTGACATAAGATCATAATAATGAATTCCTGTCCAACTAATGAATACTGAGTGCTATCACCATTTTTTACCAAAACACATCAACACTACATTTCAGGCACTGAATTCAAGGCAGGCTTGAACTTTTATTAGCACCACAGTCTCTCAGCTTCCCAAAAGAGCTTCCAAACCTTCATAATCCTGTTTTAAAGTTCCTTTCATATCAAATCATACATCATGTGTACTTCCAAAGTAGCACATTTCAATGACAGGTCACAGGCATTGATGTCACTGAAAAGCTTTTAGAAAGTTATTCACATAAACTGAAGCTACAATGGATTTATTCAGATAAATGTGTCAGGCAGACAGGCTCGTATATGACCTTCTCTAAACAGTTTACAGTTCCTTAATCACACTCTCTAAGGTCTGAGTAATAGTTTTCATTTGTAATCCTGCACATTGAAGAAATGTAAAGTCCTTTATTCTTCTACAATGTTATATGAAGGAGATATTGCTAAATATTTCTGTAAAACAACTTAGAGGATTTATACATTTGTTGTTGTTAGGTGCCTTTGAGTCAAGTATGACCCATGACAACCTTATAAACAACAGAACCCAGTCTTATAAACCCAGTCTGGTCCTATACCATTTTCATCATAATTTTTAATTATATTTTTTAGTGATTTTTAAAGCAACATATATATTTTACAGCATATTCTTTCCATTTAATATTTCCCCATTCATTCATTGTTGCACATTTTCCTCCCTTCTCACCCCACCCTCCCAGTTCATTTTTCTCTTTGAAGAATTTAACATTCTTGAGCCTATTGCTGCAGCCACTGTGCCCTGAGGGAAGATCCTGTGTTGAGGGTCTTCCTCTCTTTCGTAGTCTCTCCCCCTTTCCAAGAATTATGTCCCTCTCCAAGAAAAAGCCTTTTCTAGTAAAATGCTCTAAGAACATGAGGTGACGCTTTGTTATTTTTGCCTCAAAGGAACATTCTGGCTTCACCTTCTACAAAACATATCTTTGTTTTTTTGGCATTTCATATGATGTTCTGTGATGATCTCCAATACCACAGTTCAAAGGCATCAATTCTTCCTCTGTCATCCTTATTCACCATTCAGATACACAACAAGTGTTGGAAAAACCTATGGCCTGAATCAGGTGTACTTTAGTCCTCAAACTGACATCACTGGTGCTTGATAATTTGGAAAGGTCCTCGACTACAGATTTTCCCAGTGCAATATATCACCTGATCTCCTAACTGTTAGTACTAAGGACGTTTATTGTGGATCCATGTAAGATAAAGTTGTTGACAAGTTCAATCTTTTCTCCATCTATCATGATGTTGCCTATCAGTCCAGGGGTGAGAATTTTTGGATGGAAGATAGGTAGGTAGGTAGATAGATAGATAGATAAGGAGTGATAGATAAGTATAGAGAAAGAGAAAGATAGAGATATATGAATTATAGATATAACATATGTGAATAATATATATGAGTATATATCCATATGGGTAACAATGTCATTCTAGAGACAAAAGTGCACCTGATTCAGGACATAATCTTTCCAATTACTTACTAAACACCAAAGAACTAGACAATGGCTAGGGATAACAGAAAAAGAATCTATGCCTTTGAGTTGTGGTGCTGGAGAAGTATTGAACATACTATGGACCACTAAGAGAACAAGTGGATCTATCTTGAAGAGAATGAAACCAAGATGCTCCTTGGATGCTAAAATTTTGAAGCTCATCTCACATACTTTGGGCATGTTGACAGGAGGGACCAGTCTTTGGAGAAGGATATCATGCTTGGAATGGTGGAGGAACAGTATAGGAGAGGAAGACTCCAGATGAGATGGATTGACACAGTAAATACAGTAATCGGGTTAGGTATGTTGAAGACAGAGACTTGCCCAGGGTAGGGAAGGGTTCAGAGCTGTTGTAGGTACATAAGGTTGTTATTAGTTGTAGGCAACTCAATAGCACATAACAATAATGACAACATCCATTTCATAGAGAAAAATATATATATGACATGTACTTCAGGATAGATGTTGAAATGTTCTTTTTTACTATGGTTGCAATAGCATTCTTCCTCAATTTGTCATTCCCAGCATACTGATCTGATTTTCTGGTTCAAAATGGCAAATGCCAGTCCATCTCAGCTCTATAATGCTCAGAATGTTGATCTTTGAACCTTAGACATTATATTTCATTTTTTTAATGTCTAATTTTTGTGGTGTTGGCAAAGATTACTGAATACTCCCTGAAATATGTCTTAGAAATAGTGCAACCAAGGTGTTCCTTAGAGGAAAAAATGGTGATACTTCACTGCATGTATTTTGGACACATTGTAAGGAGGTGCCAATCCTTGGGAAAGACATCATGCTTAAAAGGTGGACAGGAAGAGACTGAAACTCACTGGGGACAGATTGCTTCACTGGCAGTCCCTGCCACTGTGGTGTCATCATAGGAATTGAACAGGGTAATAGAGTTTAGGACAGAATGTCACAGCAGGAGAAAACCTCACTTTATCAGCTGACATGCTGAGCTGCAAGAAAGGGAGCCAACTTGATACTCACCTGGTCAAAAACTGCTTAAACAGAGCACCTGGTCTCATACTACTCAACCACTCCACAGACAAAGGATAACAATAGAGTTTAGGAGAGGGAGCTACAATAAAATAAGATTCCTGCAGGGCATTGCAGACCAGAAAAAATTTGAAAGACTTTAGGAATGGCAAATTTTCCCAGAAAGGACTTCCAGTAAAGTTAGTATGACCCACCTCATAGTTTGAACATTTTAAGCTGTAACTAATGAATGACACTATAAAAATAAGAATTATGGAAAAACTTTGTTGTTGTTGTCGCTGTTGTTGTATGTGGTTCTAGTGCCCTAGTGGCAAGAAGCTGTGCTGCAGTCCTAAAGGTGCATGGTTTGAAACCATGAGCTGCTCCAAGGGGGAAGTATGGGCAGTCTCCTCCCATGTGATTAACTGCCTCTGAAAATCCACTAGATGGTCAGCTATAGGTTGGTTCCAACTCTACAGTACGCAACAATAACAATGAACAACTTATACTAGAAATGTTCTAACACTTGTCAATAAAAACTTCACATAACAGCAAGAAAGCAGCAGGCAGTTTCAAACCTTATGAAAAAAAAATTAAACCTTTAAAAAAAAAAAGCAGAACATATACAGACCCAATGAATACCCCAGAGTCAGAAAAGTAGAATATATATATTAACATGGAAGTATTCCACAGCTTCAGAAGAAGGTACAAATGATGGGGGTGGGGGGATGAAAGCCAGAAATAAAGGGAATATCCTACAGGCAGAGAATGAGAAGAAATACACTGATGCAGAGTTATTTGAACAGTTACAGAAGGTGCAAATTATGGAAGAAACAATGAAAGCCATTAAGAAAGCAAATATTCCAAAGACGGAGCCAGAAGAAATTTATCCATGAGATGGAACTTTAACAACTAAGAAGAAAATGCAAAAGATGGAAGAAATATTTGGAACTATAGATAAAGATGTACAAGAAAAAATATACAGTATATATAATAAAATATGTGTACTTGGGAAAATATTCCAAACAATGTCAACCACAAAAAAATCAGGAGTGGCAATATTCCTTTGATAAAATAGAATACAGGATGAAAACCACCATAAAAGATAAGGAAGGGCACTATATAATGATTAAAGGCACAGTAGATAAAGAACAAATAACTTTTTTCAATATCTATTCACCAAACAATAAACCTGCAAAAAGAAAGAAATAGACAACAGCACAAAAGTGGTCAGAAACGTCAACACACCACTCTCAACAAAAGATAAGTCAACTCAAAAGAAACTTAACAAACATGCAGAAGATCTAAACTATACGATCAGCCAACTCAACCTTGTGGATATATGCCAAGTACTGCACCCAACTAAAAGTCAATTTACTTTTTTCTCAGGTGCAATGGTACATCCTCCAGAACTGAACACATGTTAGGATACAAAGCAAGCCTCAATAAATTAAAAAATATTAAAATAATAAAAAATATCTTCTCAGACTACAATGTCATAAAACTAGAAATTAGTAACAAGAAGATCAAGTTTCTAAAACCACCTATGTGGAAGTTAAATAATACCCTGCTAGAACATGATTGGGTTATAGAATAAAGAATGAAATTTTTTTTTAAGTTTTCAAAACAAATGATAATAAGGACTGTGTGGCAGGAAGTAGGACTGTGTTGCCTGCATGGCTCCCTCAGTTATTTGGGGAACAAACTGCTGCCTAGCTTGACCACATGGGACCCCTTAACTCATGCAACAGGGAGATTCTGGGCATCACAACAGAGGTGAGAAGCCATTTCCAGAAGGGAACAACAGGTTTCCTCCTTGGTCATTCAGGTATTTTGGAGGAAAAAATGCTGTCTAGCTTAAGCACGCAGAATCCCTTAATTCAAGCAAGAAGAAGGTCCTGGGCAACTCGACAGAGGCAAGAAGCCACTTCCAGAAGGAAACAACAGGCTTCCTCTTTGGTTATTCAGGTACTTTGGGGGGAAAAACTGCTGTCAGACCCTGGACCTTGCAGGCATCTGGCCAAGAAGGGAGCACAAATATATAGGTGCTTCATAAAATATTGCTGTACCCTGGGTAATTTTATAGTTATAACACCCTAATATCTACTAAGAAAAGACTCCCATAATGTCAAGAAAGCAGCAGTCAACATGAGCCATTATGAAAAAACTAAATAAACCTTCTAAAAAAAAAAAGCAGACCCAATGAATATCAGAGAGAACCAGAAGGAATATGTTGATGTAGAGTAATTTGATCAACTACAGAAAGAAAATGCAAATGTGGAAAGAAACAGTGGAAGTCAATAAGAGAGCAAATTCTTCAGAGACAATAATCCAGAAGAAATATAGGGATGAGGAGAAACTTCAATAGATAGAGATGAAAATACAAAAGATGGAAGGAAAAAATTTATAGAATAGACAGACGTACTACAAATGAAAAAATTATCACAAGACAGAGAAGGTAAAGCTAACATTACTGGAAATAACAGAAAAGCATGAAAATGCAAACCAGAATATTAAAACTGAAATGGCAGAAGTGTCCAACATGGTGGTAGAACAAAAAAGTAGAACTGAAAGATGGAAAAGAGAGTCTGTGAATTGGAAGACAAGAGCCTCACTAGAAACATACCTGAAGAAATATCAGAGATAAGACATAAAGAAAATGAAGAAAATATTAGAATTATGTAGAATGACATCAAATGGAATAACATATGTCTGACTGGAATTCGAGAACATGGGGGTTACAGGGAAATCACTGAAAAGATTATGGAAGAAGTACCAGAAGAAAACTTCCCAAGTATCCTGAAGAATGGGGAAATCCACATCCAAGAAGCACAGAGAACACCAAATAGACTAGATCCAAAAAGAATAACACCAAGACATATCATAGTCAAATTCTCCAAATTAAAAGGTAAGGATAGAATTCTTAAAGCAGCACAAGAAAAACAAAGAGTCACCTACAAAGGGGAAACAATTAGATTAAGTTCTGATTTCAATGTGAGCTAGAAGGCAATGGGATGCCATATACCGAAAGCTGAAAGATAACAATTGCCAGCCAAGGATCCTATTTCCAGTAAAGTTCTCTATCTAATTCAAAGAGGAAATTAGATTCTTTGCAGAAAAGAAGGACCTTAAGGAATTTGTGAAAAGAAGAACAAAGCTACAAGAAATATTAAGTGAAGTCCTACACATAAAGATGCCAAAGGAACATGAATGGGGCCATAGTAACCAGAAACAACAGAAAAAGAAAAATGGCAAAAGTAAGACTTGGCCTGACAATAATTACACTTAATGTGAATTAATTAATGCATCAATTAAGAGAAAAAGAGTAGAAGAATGGATTTAAAAACAAACAAAAAAAAAAAAAAAACCACACACCAAAGTTCAACAATATGTTGCCTATAAGAGACACATCTTAAAAAGGAAGAGAAAAACAGTCTCAAAATCAAAGGCTGGGAAAAAAAAATATACCAAGCAAACAGTTACCTCAAAAAAGCAGAAGTGGATAACACTCCTGCTTCCAAGCTTGTTTTAATTGGGGAGCTCCACCAAACACTGTATTCTGATAAATTTGAAAACCTAGAGGAAATGAACAAATTTCTTGAAACTCATGCCCCACCCAGACTGACCCAAACATATGTAGAATACTTGAATAGACTCATCACAGGAGAAGAAATTGAGCAGGTCATAATAAGACTCCCCCACAGAAAAAAGCATGGACCATAGAGCTTTACAGATTAATTCTACCAGATATTCAGAGAAGATCTATCAACAATTCTACTTAAATTATTTTTAAAAAATAGAAAAGTGGGAACACTTCCAGAATCATTCTTTGACATATGTATATGCCTATTATCAAAACAGGGCAAAGATATTACCAAAAAAGAAAACTATAGGCCAATCTCTATCATGAACATAAATTCAAACATCCTTAACAAAATCCTGACTAAGAGAATCCAACCAGCACATCAAAAATTAATTTATCATGACCAATGGGATTCATAACAGATATGCAAGGATGGTTCAACATAGAATATAATTCACCACACTCACAAAGCAAAGAATAAGAACCACATAATCCTAGCAATTGATGCAGAAAAGGCAGTTGACAAAATTCAATACATTCAGCAAAATAGGAATAGAAGGGAATTTCCTTAACATAATGGAAAACCTATATGTAAAACCAATAGCCAATATTATTCTCAGTGGAGAAAGACTAAAAGCATTTTGCTTAAGAACAGGGACCAGACAAGGATGGCCACTGTCACCACTCCTATTCAATATTGTATTAGAAGTACTTGCTAGGGCAATACAACAACATAAGGAAAAAAGAGACATCCAGGTCAGCAAAGAGGTGATTGAACTGTCACTATATGCAGATGATATGATAGTGTACACAGAAAACTCCAATGACACAACCAAGTAACTGTAAAAGTTAGTCCACCAGTTTAGTATGGGATCAGGCTACAAGACTAATACGCAAAACTTACTGGGATTCCTTTACATAACAAAGAAAACACAAAGAAGGAAACCAAGAAATCAATGCCCTTTATGAGAGCCAACTACAAAATGAGGTACTTAGGATTAACTTAAGTAGAGACACAAAAGTCCTTTACAAAGAAAACTACAAAACACTTAGGCAAGAAAAAAATGAGAGACTTAAATAAATGAAAAAATGTTCCCTGTCCATGGATAGAAAGGCTCAATATATTGAAAATTATAGTCCTACCAAAAGCAATCTACATACTTAATGCAATCCCAATACAGATACCAAATTCCTTTTTCAAGGAGTTAAAAAAAAGGCAATTGTCAAGTTTATTTGGAGAAGAAAGAGACCTTGATTAAGCAAAGCACTTCTGAAAAAATAAAAATTAAATTGGAGGCATACGATTCCCTGATCTCAAAACCTACTTCACAGCTGTAATAACCAAAACATCATGGTACTAGTACAGTTTCAGACACACAGACTAATGGAACAGAATTGAGAACCCAGAAATGGGCCCATCTATCTATGGTCAACTGATATTCTACAAGAAAAGAAAACTTATCAAAGGTAAAAATGACAATCAACAAATGATGCTGGACTACTACATGTGGAAAGCTGAAACAGGATCCACATCTCTCACAAAATATAAAAATCAACTCAAAGTGGATCAGAGACATGGGAGTAAAGCCCAAAACCATAAAGATAACAAATAATAAACAAAATGGGAGCAATCTTAGAAGACTTAACCTATAGAATAAAGATACAAATAAAGCCAGAAATGCAGTTAGAAGGGGATAAAATTGATGAATGAGACTTTCTTAAGAGTAAATCCCTGTGTGCATCAAAAACGTTTTTCAATATGGTGGGGGGAAAAGAACAACCATATCAACTGGAAAAAATATTTGGCAATACCATCTCAAACAAAGGTCTCATAACAAAAATTTATAGAATATGATAGGGCATCCACAAGAAAGACTGATAACCCAATTACAAAATGGGCAAAAGACATGGAAAGACTTTTCACAGAGGAAAACATTCAGATGGCCAACAGATACATGAAGAAATGCTCAAAATCACTGGCAAATCAAAACTACAATGAGATATGATCTCACCCTAGTAGCAGTGGCAAAGTTTAACAGAACAGCAAGCAATAAATGTTGGAAAGGATGTGGAGAGATTGAAAGTCTCATACACTGTTGGTGGGATTGTTAAATGGCACATTCACTCTGGAAGGCAATTTGGTGTTTCCCCAAAAAGCTAATTAAGAAACTCCATATGACCCAGCTACTGCATTGCTAGGAATCTATCCCAAGAAAATAAGAACTGAGACACAACTGGATATTTGTACACCAATATTCATAGTAGCATTATTTGCCCTCACAGGAACATGGAAACAGCCCAAATGTCCAATGACAAAATACTACATAGCAGTCAGGAGCAACAATTTTTAAAAAATACAACATAACTTCGGAGAAACTAGAGAACATTATGTTGAGTGAACTAACTTAGTGTCATAAGGACAAATACTGCATAAGACCATTATTGTAAAAATAGAAGGACAACTTCCCCAAGGAGGAAGGTGTGGAAGCAAAGGGGTGAAAATGGCTAAGGGGAAATCACAGAGTCACACAATTTGGTGAGTGGAAGGAGAAGAGAAAAAAAAAAAAAAGGAAAGATCTGTCAGGAACCTGAAAAGACAGGGCGATGGCGATTAATTTTATAAAACACAATGTATGATATGACTGCATGAAACACAATGTCAGTGAAGGGAAGTGTGAAACACAGGCACAAAAACCCCCACTATGTACATGAATTAAACACAATGTACATTAATTAGTATATGCATTGTTGTTGTTGTTATGTGCCATCAAGTCATTTGCACCTCATAACGACCCTATGTACAAGAGCCCCAAATGCCGTTCTATCCCGTGCCAACCTCGCTGTCTGTCTCAAACACATTCATTCCCACCACTCCACTCAAAGAATCGATCCATCTCATCGAGGGTCTTCCTCTCCTGCTCCATCCCTCCACTCTCCCAAACATGATGTCCCACTCTAAGGACCAGTCCCTCCTTGCAACATGCCCAAAGTACGCCAGATGAAGCTTCAGAATCGTTGACTCCAGGGAACATTCTGGCTTCACCCTCTCCAGGACAAACCTGTTTGTTCTCCTAGCAGTCCATGGTATATTCAACACTCTTCTCCAGCACCACAACTCAAAGGCATAAATTCTCTATCATCCCTATTCACTGTCCAACTCTCTGATGCATAGCATGTAATTGCAAAGACTATAGCCTGGATCTGACATTGTTGCACTTCAGTACTCTTGAGAGGTCCCTCACAGCTGACTTTCCCAATGCAATCTGTCTCCTGATTTCCTGGCTGCTGTTACCAAGAGTGTTGACTGTGGAACCAAGTAAACTAAAACTGTTAACTATCTCAATCTCTTCACCATCCATACTGATGCTGCCAATTGACCCAGTGGTAAGAATCTTTGTTTTCTTGATACCATTTTGAAGACTGCAGTCCTTCACCTTTTGCAGCAAGCGCTTCAGGTCCTCCTCAGTTTCAGGGAGCAGGATTGTGCCTTCTATCTCCTCAGTCATTGTTCAGATCTCTGATGCATAGCAAGTGATCGCAAAGATGATGGCCTGGATTAGGCACATCTTGGTCTCTAGACTGACATTATTGCTATTCAGCACTCAGAAAGTTTCCTGACAGCAGACTTTGCCAATGCAATTCACTTCTACATTTTATGACTGCTAGTGCCAAGAGTGTTGATTGTTGATCCAAACAGGATGAAATTGTTAACAATCTGAATTGTTGGCCATGTCAAATGGATCTTGACTGAAAGTAAAGTGTAGCAGAAGAACATCTATTTGTGTTTTATGGACTACGCAAAGGCAGTTGACTATGTGGATCACAATTATGCTACCAAGCCCAAGGTGGGTGATTTTAATCTGCGGCCCTCAGATCTGGTTCAAATTGTTTTCCTGTCAAACATTCTTCTAGGTGGTATAGCACTGGTCTGTGCATTGCTGTACAGAGGTAACTTGTGGTGGCTGTAATGCTGAGCACTGTGACACTGATGTGCCAAATGGGATAATGGTTACCCTTGGTGGACAGTGTTTGCTGGAGCTTCCTGATTAAAACAAGCCTGGAAGCAGGAGTGGCATCCACTTCCGAAATGGCTTGCCTTCAGAAGCTCTATGAACAGTGCTCAGGCCTTTTGTTAATAGGGTTGCTATGAGTTTTCTATGACTTGACTGCACCTAACAACAACAACATTGAAAAGAACAGGAATTCCAGAACACTTGATTGTTTGATTTGCTTATTCAAAACCTGTACTTAGACCAGGAAACAGTCATCAGAACAGAGCAAGAAAATATTGCATGGTTTAAAATCAAGAACAGAGTGTGTCAGGGATGTGTCCTTTCTCCATACCTTTTCAATCTGTATGCAGAACAGATCATTAGGAAGGCTGGACTTTATAAAGAGGAATGTGGCATCAGGATTGGAGGAAGACTCATCAACAACCTGCATTATACACACGACACAACCTTGCCTTCCAAGACTGAGGAGGACCTGAAGTGTTTGCTGCAGAAGGTCAAGGATGGCAGGCTTCAATATGGGTTGCAGCTCAACATCAAGAAATCAAAGATTCTCACCAGCAGGCCAACTGGCAGCACCATGATAGATGGAGAAACAATTGACATTGTTAACAATGACATGTTATATTGGGGAAATTGGTTTTTAAAATCCTTTTTAAACTGGTATTTTGTTTCAAGGATTATTATGTACCTGGCCCAACCTGTGGTATTTTCAATACCCTCATGTGCATGTGAAAGTTGAGCAATGAACAAAGAGGACCAAAAAGTAATCAATGCCTCTATATTGTGGTGTTGATGAAGAATATTGAATATACCACCGGCTGCCAAAAGAATGAGCAAATCTGTCTTGGAAGAAGTATCTAGAGTGCTTCTAAATAACAAGGATGGTAAGATTTAATCATGTTATCATGGAGGATCAATCTCTAGAGAAAGACATCATGGCTGGTAAAATAGAGATCAGTGAAATAAAGATCTTCAACCAGATGAATGGACACAGTGCTTACAACAATGGGCTCAAACACAACAAAGATTGAGAGGATGGTGCAAAAATCAGGCAATATTTCATCCCATTGTACATTGTTTTCCATGACATCCAACAACAGCAAAGGTAAATTGAGCACACAGTACAAAAGACTGGTAAGAGATCAACCTGATTGAAGCAAATATCTGTTGAAAAGTTAGGGATTTTCTTTTCAGCATGTTCTCATTGTTTGGCAATTTAAACTCACCATCCATTATTATGAGGGAAGAAAAGGTGATCTGTTTATGTCAAGATTAAACAAAAAAAATTTGTTATGGAGTCAGTTCTAACTCTTAATGACCTCCTTGTTGTTGCTGTTACGTGCTGTTGAATCAACTACAGCCAATAGCAACCCTATCGTTAGCCAACTTCATCATCTCTGATACTTCTCACCCCATTGCCATAGTCACTATTTCAATCCGTCTCACCCAAGATCTTCCTTTTCTAAACTTACCCTATACCCTTCTAAGCTTGAATGTTCTCCAAGGACTGGCTCCTCCTGGCAACATGTCCGAAGTATGTGAGACAGAACTTCAAAATCCTTGCTTTCAAGGAGCAAACAGGTTTCACCCTCTCTGGACAGACCTATTTGTTCTTGGGAGCCCATGGTATACTCAGTACTCTTCTTCAGCACCACAATTCAAGGGCATTGATTCTTCTGTCATCCTTATGCATTATCCATCTCTCTAGCAAAGAATTGAGAAGACCATGGCCTCGATCAGGTGCATCTTAGTCTCCAGACTGACAGCATTGCTCTTTAGCACTCTGGAGGGATCCTTGACAGCAGATTTTCCCAATTCAACTTGTCTCTTTTTTTTCCAGCTTTAGCCACAATTTTTTGTGATCTACCCTGCTTGCTGAAACTGAGGAGGACCTGAAACACTTGCTGCAGAAAGTCAAAGACTTCATTCAGCCTTCAATATGAATTGAAGGTCAACATCAATAAAACAAAGATTCTCACCACTGGGCCAATTGGCAGCATCATGATAGATATAGTGAAGAGATTGAGATTGTTAACAGCTTTAGATGGCTTGACTTTACAATCAACACTCTCAGTACTAGCAGCCAGGAAATTAAAAGATGAATTGCATTGGGAAAGTCGACTGTCAGGGACCTTTCTAAAGCACTGAAGAGCAACGATGTCATTCAGAGACTAAGGTGCATCTGGTCCAGGCCAGAGTCTTTGTAATTACTTGTTATGCATTAGAAAGCTGGACAATGACTAGGGATGATAGAAGGCGAATAAATGCCTTTGAGCTGTGGTACTGAAGAAGAGTATTGAATATGCCATGGACTGCTAGGAGAACAAACAGGTTCTTCCTATAGAGAGTGAGACTAGGCTGCTCCTTGGAGGCAAGGATTCTGAACTTCATTTGATATATTTTGGACATGTTGCAAGGAGGTACCAGTCCTTGGAGATGGAACATCATGCTTGGGAGGGTGGAACAACAGCACAGGAGAGGAAGACCCTGGATGAGATGGATTGATTCAGTGACTGGAGTAATAGGGGTAGGTGTATCAGAAACAATAAGATTGGCACAGGGTAGACCAGGGTTTAGGGCTGTTGTACATAGGGTCACTATAAGTTGCAGGTGACTCGATGGCACATAACAACAACAACACAGTCAAATGCCTTTGCATAATAGAACACAAATAGGCATTCTTCTGATATGCTCCACTTTCAGCTGTGATCCATCTGACATCAGCAATGATGTCCCTAGTGTCATGGCCTCTTCTAAACTCAGTCTGTATATCTGGCAGTTCTCTTTCGATGCATTGTTCTAGTTGGTTTTGCATAATCTTTGGCAAGATTTTGCTTGCATGAGCTAGTAGTGATATTGTTTGATATTTCCAAGATTGTGCTTAGGAATAAATGGGATACAAATTGACATATTACAATTACAAATGCAATCTTGGACTCACCAGTGCTCACCAGTTTTTGTCAGGAAATTTGGAGGATAGCTACCTGGCTGACTTACTGGAAGAGATTCATATTTGTTCCCATTCCTAAGAAAGGCCATCCAGCATAGTGTGGAAATTATCAAGAAACATCCTTAATGTCACATGCAAGCTGTAATACATTGGATCACCAGGAGTCAGAATAAACTTAATAGCAATTCACAATAATAATGGTGTCTACATAGTGATAACTGAGGAAGACTCATCTCTTCATAAAGATTATGGAAAACAGTAACATAATGAAAATTTTATTTGAGTAGGTGCCCTTTCCTAGGAAAAAAAATATTAAATTGTTCATGATTAGTCACTCAAATCCAGGTCCATTAACAGAAGTGTATTTGTATAACTAAGTTTCTTTCGTTCAATGAAATCTAAACACAGAATCACATGTAGGGGGCAAATTACTTTCTTTATTTATTGGCAACTGTAAGCACCTAAACCGTAATGATTTATATGTTCTTCGGTAGCTACAGCCGGATTAAGAAATCAAGTTTATAATGATCCATTTAATGAGTATTCAATGTGCTCTAGTCAGGCTTAGTTCTTGTCAATACTGAAAAGACATTGTTTTTCACATGCCCATGAGGGAATCTGTTTCAAGAAATTATGACTACTCATTCATTTCCTGGTAGAGAGAGAACATTTGCTATCCTGATGGAGTTTTAAGAGACCATTAACTCATTCTAGAGACTTTGAGTAAAGAAATAATTTCTAATTCTAGCAACATATACAGAAACCAGAATATTTTTATTGTGTAGACACCTGCTTTAATAACTGTATTCTAGGGAACCACTTAATCATGTAAAATATTGTTATTTTTTATTGAATATTTAAAGGCTTCCAGAATGGAAGAAATGTTATAAGAAAATTGAAATAAAGTACATCTTGGAAAATGCAAACAAAGTTTTGAAAGTAAATAGCAGTAATCTGTAAGATTCTTTCATTAGTCAGTAAAGATCCTTTGTTGAACCAAAGGGATCCCTAATGCCAAAGTGGTCAAGTTCTTAGCTACTAGACCAAGTGGCAGTGGAAAGAAGGTGTAGTACTCTGCTTCTGTAAAGATTTACAGAAATGGCATGTTGAAAGTATAGAGCTTTTAATCTAAAATATCTCACAGATTATTTAAGCAGCATTAGACTGCATGGCACAACTCTTAAACCAAGTCTGCTGACATTTAGTCAATTCTATAAGACAAAGAATAAATGCCCCATCTAATTCCAATGTTGTAATCCATAAAGACAAAGCAGTAACAACTGGCCATTTTTCATTGAGGGCATAGTGGGTTAAGTGTTGAGCTGCTAACCAGATGGTCAGTATTTCAAACCTGCTCTGGGGGGGGGGGGGAGGGAGGAAGGCAATCTACTCCTGATAATATTTACAAATTTAGAAATTTAACAGAAGCTCTATATGTGTTGGGAATCTTTATGATGATTGTCACAACTTTCTCCCCAAGAGTGAATCTTGTTGTTAATAACCAAATGTTTCACCACTGCACTAGGGCTCTCAACAGTAACCAATGCCACCAAAATATATTTGACATAGACGTTACAGTAAGGATATGATTATAGTAACAAGACTTACTTCTGATTTCACTGGAAATCTAACAGGATACACAGTTCTTCACAGCCAAGAGGCTTCTGGGGACATCTTACGCACACAAAATGCCATGAATGACATCACTTCCTCCCTTTCAGCCACATCCATATTCGAAAGGATCCCAGGTTACCACCTACTTTAGGTGAAGCTCATCCTATTTTTTTTTTACTGATCCTCTATTTTACCAAGCATAATGTTATAATGTTGCACAATTATCTTCCATTCTAATCATCACTCAGCTAAACCAGAAAATAGAAAATATCATCCTGTTAACAACCCAGTGAGCAGCTCTCTCCTCGTCACTCAATGTCTTAAAGGGATTTTGGATGTCTAAGGTTTATCACTAAAAAGTGTCTTTTCTAACCAAAATATTAACTGTTTATGATGAACTAATTAAGGCCAGGTGCTTTAGTTTAAGCTACACTTTGAATAATCCAAGCACACTTTCCAGTATGCTTACCTTGTTACGACTTGTCTCCTCTCATGCCGTGTGGATTTGAATATGGTTGTGGGTCCTAGTCATTTGAGGAGGGTGACGGGCGGTGTGTGCGTGCTTCATGGCCAGATTCAGTCAGGCACTCTATTCCTGACTTACTGCTAAATACTCCTTTATCCTATAATTTCATATTGGAGTTCGTAGATGTTCTTGTGAAGAAAATGTAGCCCACACACATAAGTTACACTTTGACCTAACTTTTTTGTGAATATATTTAAGCTTACTATTTCTCCTTTTAAGGGTTTGCTGAAGATGGCGGTATATAGACTGGTTTAGCAAGTGATGGTAGGGTGTATCGGGGTTTATCAGTTATGTAACGGGCTCCTCTAGTGGGGTATGAAGCACCGCCAAGTCTTTTGAGTTTTAAGCGTTGGCTTGTAGTCCTCTGGCGGGTGTTTTTGTTACTAAATACCCAAGTTTAGGGCTGAGCATAGTGGGGTATCTAATCCCAGTTTGGGTCTCAGCTATCGTGGTCTCATTATTTAGTAAAGTCACTTTTGTAGTTTATTTACTTTAGATCTTTAGCTTTTTACAGCGGAGAGCTAGTTTAACTTTATTATATTTACATTTTAACCACACTTTACGCCGATTCTTATTAATTTGGGTTAATCGTATGACTGTGGTGGCTGGCGCGAGATTGACCAACCCTCATCAGTATAGCTTAGTCAAACTTTCGTTTATGGCTTAATTTTTATTACTGCTGTATCCCGTGGGGGTGTGGCTAAGCAAGGCGTTTTGAGCTACAGTTGTGTGCTTGATGCCGGCTCCTTGGGGATCGTTCTGGGTAGAGCGAGTAAAAGGGCATTTTCACTGGTCAGCAGATACTTGCATGTATAATCTTACTGACAACTAATAATAAGGCTAGGACCAAACCTTTATGTTTATGGGGTTCAGTGAATCCATCTAGGCATTTTCAGTGCCTTGCTTTTAATTAAGCTACATTAACTTTAATATTTTTGAATTTTTTGATCTAGGAACATAGCTCTTAAAAAGGAAATAAACTTATTTAAGTAGTACTATAGTATTAGGAGGGATTTGGCGGAATATAATTAGAAATATTAAGTCAAGTTAATATTTGGCCTTACTATCCTTAATGTTGTTGATGTCTTGTTTTGGGGGTTTGCCAAGATAAATCAATAGCAAACTAACTTTGGATACGTAAGGGGGGTAGAGGGAGTTTGCGCAGAAAAACCTAATACTTGAAAGAAATCGCGCGTGTGCGCGTGTGCACGCACGCATGTATGCGTATGCGTGACTGGAAAATTAGGTTTAAAAAAAATTATGTCCTATGACAATTAATTAACACCTGAATTTGGTCTAGCTCGGAAGACATTTTCATGTTGGGTCTGGCTTCAATAGATTTGACTGTATTAAGGTTGGTAACCCAGTTGAATCAGGCACCCCGAAAATTAAAAAATAGCAAATGCATGACACCACAGTTATGTGTGAGCATGGGCTGATTAGCCATAAGTCCAGAGAGATGTCTTATTTAAGAGGAAAGAATGGGCGGTTCTAGGTGAGATGGTCCTGAAGAAAGAACCAGATGCCAGGTATGTAGTTTCAGTCTAGAAACCCCGACATGCAATGGGTCCGGAGCGAAGAGAGGGGCGTAAAGTGGAAGGGTTGATGGTTTCTCGAAGCTTGGTGATTATAGAAAGATATGGGTGATAATAAGCATGGTTTGAAGAATAAGAGTGGAATTTAGGTTGATTAAGGGTGAGATGTAAGTGAATAGGGCTCTAGCAAGGATGTTTAATACTTGCTTAAATGCATGGGGAATAGAAGTGTATGCACGATTAAACAGAGTATATGTGTGATTAATATATTAATATGATGTTGTTGTTGTTGTTGTT
>NW_006399840.1:5232711-5233364 GCF_000299155.1 Elephantulus edwardii | reverse complement strand
CCCTCTAAGAGGTGGATTGATTCCAGTGACCAGGGTAATTGGGATAGGTGTATCGGAGACGGTGCGATTGGCACAGGACAGAGCAGAGTTTAGGGATGTTGTATATAGGGTCGTTATGAGTCGCAAGCGATTTGATGGCACATAACAAGAACAACAACAAACTTTACTGATGAATGAGTCCTTTATTTCCTTTTCTTCTTTCTCTTTTTCAGTTTGCAAAGCATTATCTTTCCTTACTTTAACATCAGTAACTGAAATCCAGTAATGGAAATTGAAAAAAAGTACTATGTCCAGAAGTGATAAGAAAAGATTGTTTCAGTTCCATTTTAAGGACTGAATCCTAAACACCTTAATTCACAGTTTCTAAAGACTAGGTAAACTAATCAAAACAGAAGCTTTAGTTGGGAAGGGTGTTGAAAATTACTAGATTCACCAGACATTAATATGTATTCTTAAGTTATAGTAAGTAAAACAGTGTCATGGAATTAAAGCTTCAAAGATCGAATAGTCAATAAACAAGAGTAAAAAAGAATCAAAAAGTAGAAGGAAATGTGTCTTGGATTTTAGGTTACGATGAAAGTATATTCCACCCATCAACAAACGAATGGCTAGAGAAGCTGTGGTATATTTGCACAATGGAATACTATGCTGCA
>NW_006399840.1:5197908-5231934 GCF_000299155.1 Elephantulus edwardii | reverse complement strand
TGAAGGTGATTTACTACATAAACATATTCTTCAACAGTATAGTCATTTAAAGAAAAGGTTTTTAATCTTCCTTTTACTCTTTATATAGAAGAAAATACCAGGTGAAACCAAGATGTTAAAAATTGAAAAAAGAAACCATAAAGCACGAGCAAACACTAAGAGAAATTTTTCTTTCTTTAATCTACATAATAAAAGGCATTTATACAAGTATGATGCAAAATCTGAAAGCAAATTATAATGCAATGAAGAAAATAAATTTCTTCATAGTAAACAAACAGAATTATCATGTTATTTTAGGTGTCGTAAAGTTATGTATAACTCATAGCAGTCCTGTGAACAACAAATCTGAACCCTATTCTATTCTGTGCAATCTTAATAATTTCTGATGTATTTGAACCCACTGAAGCAATCACTTTGTCAATTCATCCCATTGTAGGTCTTCCTTTCTTTCACCATCCCTCCACCTTTCCAAGCACAATGTCCTCTCCAAGGAGTAGCCTCTATAGCAATATGCCTACAGTATATGGAACAAAATTTTATCCTTTTTTTTTGCCTCCAAGGAACACTCTGCCTGCACCTTTTCCTAGATATATCTATTTGTTCTTTGGGCAGTACATGGGATATTCAGCACTCTTCTTCAACACTACAGTTCAAAGGCATCAATTCTTCTGTTATCCTTATGCATTGTCCAGCTCTCAGATGCATAGAAAGTGCTTGAAAAGGCTATGGCCTGAATCAGGTGTACCTTAGTCCTCAAACTGATATCATTGCTCCTCAGGAATCTGGAGAAATTCTTGAATATAGAACTTTCCAGCATAATACATCTCCTGACCTCCCGACTGCTGGTACAATTTGCATTGATTGTGGATCCAACTAAGATGAATTTATTGACAGTTTCAATCTTTTCTCCATATATCATAATGTTTCCTATTCGTATAGTGATGAAAATTTTTGTTTTCTTGACATTGAGATGCAATCCATACTGAAGACTATAATGTTTGATATTCTGCAGGAAGCTTGTCAAGTCTTCCTCATTTTCAACAAAGTTGTTTCATCTGCACAGTAAAGGTTCTGATCAGTCTTCCTCAAATTCTAATGCCACATTTTTCTTCATAAAGTTCAGTGTGTCGAATAATTTGCTGAGCACACAGATTGAATAGGTATGGAGAAATGATACAATTCTGACACACCCTTTCTTCATTTTAGATCTGTGTACTGGGCAGAATTACAATATGACTCAATAACTCCAGGCCTAGGTAGATACCCCAAAGTCTTGAAAGCAGGGACTTAATATGATATTAAACATCAGTGTTTATTATTATTTATAATAACCAAAAGATTGAAACAGCTTAAATTTCCAAAAATAGATGAAAAAAATAAATTGTGGGTTATATGTATTATTCTATTACTTAAAAGGTGAAATTCTAGTACATACCAAGACATAGATGAATTCTGAAAACTTACTTTCTATGCATCAGAGAGCTGGACAATAACTAGGGATAATAAAAGGAGAATTGATACCGTTGAGCTATGGTGCTGGAGAAGAATATTGAATATACCATGTACTGCTAGGAGAATAAGCATGTTCGTCCTGGAGAGGGTGAATCCGGGCTTCTCCTTGGAGGCAAGAATTCTGAAGCTTCATCTGACATACTTTGGACATGTTGTAAGGCAGGATCAGTCATTGGAGAGGGAGATCATGCTTGGGAGTGTGGAGAGATAAAGCAGGAGAGGAAGACCATTGATGAGATGGATTGATTCAGTCACTGGGGTAATGGGGATAAGTGTGTTGGAGACAATAAGATTGGAAGGGATAGAGCAGGGTTTAAGGCTGTTGTACACAGGGTCGCTATAGTCACAGGTGACTCGATAACACATAACAACAACAACTTACCAAGAGAAATAAAACTAAAAAAAAAAAAAAGAAAACCAAAATCATTGTTGTCAACTCTAACTCATAATGACCCACCACTGGGTTTCATAGTGAAATCTTTATGATAGGAGACTGTCCATTTTTCTCCATCAGAGCCACTGGTAGATTTGAACCACTGTCATACAGGTAATAAGCAACACAGCATGTAACTAATTATGCCACCAGAGCTCCAAAAGGGAAATAAAATTAATTTATACTGAGTCAGAACTGACTCATAGATGACCTTCCATTGGGTTTCTGATGCTGTAAATTACACAGGAGGAGACTGTTGATCTTTGAACAATCTTGATTATCCACAAACCTGTCAATAGTGCAGATAGAACATGGCCACACTCAGCCCACCTCATTGCTGTGTGCCTCCCACTGAAACAAGTGAATGAAAGTGGTCACTAAGAGTGAGCATACTTACCAGCTCTCTTTAAGTTCTGGTAGGGGACTCTTGGTGGATGCTGGCTTTCTTCCCTCCCCACCCACCCACCCAGTGCATTAAAAGGCAAAAGGATTGTTCCAATTCTTAAGAATCACAGTCTTTCTTCCCCACCCCGCATTGTTTCTCTTTCAAATGTGAATCTCTTATTTCAGAGGTCAAAAATGTGTCTTCACATTCATTGGGTGCAAACCTCTTAACTCAGAGTCCTGCTGTTGTTGTTGTTGTTGTTGTTGTTGTGTGCAGTCAAGTGGCAGACGACTCATAGTAACCCTATGAAGGAGAGTCCTCAACATTTGTATATCTCTTATCCTCTCTCCAGGTTCATAGGGTTTCTGGAGGCAAGCTAGTATGGAAGTGGATGCTGCTCCTGCTTCCAAGCATGTTTTAACTGGGGAGTTTTACCCAACACTGTCCACCATGGGTAACCAACCATTAATGCATTTGACACACCAGCATCACAGTGTTCAGCCTCACAGCAACCACAAGTTACCGCTGTACGGCAAGTGGACACACCAGGGCTATGCGACCTAAAGGAATGAACTCAGAGTCCTAGATGGGATTTAATCTTTCCCCCAGGCTAAGGCCCTGTGCCCACTACCAAATTCTATTTTCATCAAGCTTTTCTCCATGGTAAATCTTTCCTTTTAGCATATTTAACAAAGGGAGCTCTGGTTGCCTAGTGATAAGAAGCTGTGGTCCCAAAAGCACACAGTTTGAATCCACCTGCCTGCTCCACAGGAAAAGAATGGGAAATTCCCTTGTGTGCCATTAACTGCCTCTGGAAACCTGCTGGAGGGTCACCTATGGGCCAGTTATATGGTGAAAGTTAAAGCTGATGGCTAGAAAAGTAATTTTGAATGATAAACCCACCACATGACATCAGCACTTAGGGGAAAGGTGTGACGTTCTGTTTCCATAAGGACTGATAGCCTTGGAAAACCAGGGAACAGTTCTACACTGTCCTTTCGGGTCATTATGAGTCACAATGGGCTCAATACAGTAGGATTGATTTTTGTTAAAGCGTAGACTATTTCTCTAAGAATCTATAATGAAGAGATTATAGCTGACTAAAAAGATTGTAGCTTGACTAGAAAGCAGAAAAATAATTGAAACCATCAGCAAGATCAGGAACTAATTCTTGAAAAGTATCAATAAAATTGGCAAATTAAACAAAAGAAAAGAAAGGGAAGACACAAATAACTAAAATAAGAAATTACAGAGGTGACATCACAACAGCATCAAATGAATTAAATCGATAATTTCTGAATATTTCGCAATGTTTACTCTAATAAATTTGAAAACCGATAGGAAATGGACAAATTCCTGGAAACTCACAGCCTACCTAGTTTAGCATGGACAGACATATAGAACTCTTGAACAGACTCATGATTAAAAAGAAATTGAATAGGTCCTAAGAAGTTTCTCCCCCGAAAAAAAGTCTTGGCCTAAATAGATTCACAAGTGAATTCTACCAAACATTCAAAGAAGACTTATCACTAAATCTACATTAAGTATTTTTGAAAAGGAAAACACCCCCAGAGTTATTCTATGAGGTAAACATAACCCTAATACCAAAACCAGGAAAAGATATTACCAAAAAAGAAACAATAGAGACCAATATCACTCATGAAAACAGGTGTAAAAATCCTTACCAAAATATTAGCCAATAAAGTTCAACAGCATATCACAAAAATAATTCATCATAACCAAGTGGGATTCATAAAAGATGTGGTTTTACGTGGTTCAACATAAGAAAAACAATCACTGTAAGTCATTACATTCACAAAGCAAAGAACAAGAACTACATGATCCTCTCAACTGACACAGAAAGGGCCCTTTACCAAAATTCAACACCGTTCCTAAGTAAAACACTCAGAAAAATAGAAATAAAAGGGAATTTCCTAAATATAGTGACAAATATTTATACAAAACCAAGAGCTAATATCATTTTCATTTCAATGGAGAAAGAATAAAGGCATACCCCCCCCCTTGCAAACAGGAACCAGACAAAGATGCCCACTATCACCACTCCTATTCAATAATGTATTGGAAGTACTTGCTAAGCCAATATGGCAAGAGTAGGAAATAAGAGTCATCCAAGGCAGATGATATGATAGTGTACATAGAAAATCCCAAGGACTCAACAACAATAATAAATACATACATGCATACATACATACAACCACAAAGCCACAACAACCTGTTAGACCTAGTATACCAGTTTACTAGAATGGGAAGGTACAAGATCAGTATACAGAAACCAATGGGATTTCTCTACAATAGTACAAAAAAGAACACAAAATAATATTATTTACATTGTTGTTATATGCCATCGAGTCACCTGCCAATCATAGCAACCCTATGTACAATAGCCTTAAACCCTGCTTTATCCTGTGCTAATCTTATTATCTCTGACACACCTCATTACCTCAATGACTGAATCAATCCATCTCACCTATAGCCTTCCTCGCTTGTGCTGTCTTTCCACCCTGATGTCCACATGATGTCAGTCTTCAAGGACTGGTCCCTCCTTGCAACATGTTCAAAGTAGGTCAGAAAAGCTTCAGAATCCTTGCCTCCAAAGAGTAGCCTACTCTCACCCTCTCTAGGATGAACTTGTTTGTTCTCCTAGCAGTCCATGGTATATTCAGTACTCTTCTCCAGCACCACAGCTCAAAGGTATCAATTCTCTTTTTATCATCCCAAGTCATTGTCCAGCTTTCTGATGTATAGCAAGTGATTACAAAGACCATGGCCTGTATCAGGTGCACCTTAGTCTCCAGACAGACATTGCTGCTCTTCAGTATTTTGGAGAGGTCTCTGACAGTAGACGTCCCCAATGCAATCTATCTTTTAATTTCCTGGCTTCTGGTATCAAGAGTGTTGACTGTGGAGCCAAACAAAGTAAAGCTGTTACTTTAGCCAGCCACAAATTGAGATACTTGAGAATAAACCTAATTAGTAATACAGAAGACCTTTACAAAGAAATCTACAAAAACATCCCTTCAAGAAACAGTAAGATACCTAAGTTAATGGGAAAATGTTCCCTATTCACAGGTTGTTGTTGTAATTTGCCGTCAAGTCGCTTGCAACTCATAGCAACCTTATGTACAACAGCCCTACACTCTGCTCTGTCCTGTGCCAATTGCACTGTCTCTGACACTCCCATCCCGATTATCCCAGTCACTGAATCAATCCACCTCAAAGAGGGCCTTCCCCTCCTGCACTGTTCCTCCACCCTCCCAAGTGTGATGTCCTTCTCCAAGGACGGTCTCTCCTCACAACATGTCCAAAGTACGTTAGACGGAGCCTCAGAATCCTTGCCTCCAAGGAGCCACCTAGTTTACCCCTTTCCAAGACGAATCTGTTTGTTTTCCTAGCAGTCCATGGTATTCTCAATACTCTTCTCCAGCACCACAGCTCAAAGACATCAATTCTCTTTCTATCATCCTTGGTCATTGTCCAACTCTCTGATTCATAACAAGTGATTGTGAAGACCATGGCCTGTATCAGACACACCTTAGTCTCCAGGGAGACACCATTGCTCTTCAGTACTTTGGAGAGGTCCCTAACAGCAGGCTTTCCCATGGCAATGCACCTTTTAATTTCCTGGCTACTGGTGCCAAGAGTGTTGACTGTGGAGCCAAGCAAACTAAAGCTGTATACAGTATCAATCTCTTCACCATCCATCCTGATGCTACCAATTGGTCCAGTGGTAAGAATCTTTGTCTTCTCGACATTGAGCCTCAATCCATATTGGAGGCTGCAGTCCTTGACCCTCTGCAGCAGGTGCTTCATGTCCTCTTCAGTTTCAGCAAGCAGGGTTGTGTCATCTGCATAACACAGATTGTTGATAAATCGTCCACCAATCTTGACCCCACATTTCTCCTCATAGAGCCCAGCCTCCCAGATAATCTGTTCTGCATATAGGTTGAAAAGGTATGGATATAGGATGCGTCCCTGGCATATGCCTTCCCAGTTTTGAACCATGCAGTGTTCCCTTGCTCTGTGCTGACGACTGCCTCCTGGCCCAAGTATAGCTTTCGCATTAGAACGATCAAGTGTTCTGGGATTCCCATTCTTCTCAGAGTCAGCCACAGTTTGTTATGATCCACACAGTCAAACACCTTTGCATAGTCAATGAAACACAGATAGACATTCTTCTGGTATTCTCTGCTTTCAGCTAAGATCCATCTAACATCAGCGACAATATCCCTAGTAGGAAGACAAAATACAGTGAAAATGGAAATCCTACCAAATGGAATCTACATACTTAATGAAATCTCAATACAAATATCAAATTGATTTTGCAAAGAAATGGAAAATGGAATTGGCAAGTTTATTTGGAAACTAAAGAGACCACAAATAAGCAAAGCACTTTTGAAAAATATAAATGTAGCTGGAGGCATAGCTCTCTCTGATCTCCAAACCTACTACACAGCTGTAATAACCAAAGCAGCACGGTACTTGTACAATGACAGACACATGGACCAATGGAATTGAGTTGAGAACCCAGAAATTAACCTACCTACCTATAGTCATCTGGTGTTCTACAAGGAAAGGCAACTTCTTCAACAAATGATGCTGGCAAAAATAAACTTCTACCTGCAGAAAGCTGAGGAAGGATCCACATCTTACACTATACACAAAAATTAAATCAAGGTTGATCAGAGACAGGTCCAAATCATAAAAATCATATAACACAAAAAAATGACAAAATGGGAACAAACTAAGAAGGCCTACCTAGAAAATAAAACTAGAAATGCATAACCAGGAGAGGAGAACATCAATGAATGGGACTCCTTAAAGATTAAATCTCTGTGTGCTTCAAAAACTTTCACCAATAGGGTAAAAAGAAAACTTACTGAATGGGAAAAATCATTTTGCAATGTCATTTCAGACAAAGGTCTCCTAACAAAAGTTTACAGAATACCCCTGCGCCTCCACAAGAAAAAGACTGATAACCCGAGTACAAAATGGGCAAAAGACATGAAAAGACTTTTCACAGAGGAAGACATTTGAATGGCCAACAGACACATGAAGAAATGTTCAAAATCACTGGTAATATGAGAGATGCAAATCAAAACTGTAAAGAGATACCATCTCACCCCAGTAGCAGTGGCAAAGTTTAACAGGACAGCAAGCAACAAATGTTGGAAAGGATGTGGGTAGACTGGGACTAACACATTATTGGTGAGAATGTAAAATGGTACAAGCACCTTAGAAGACAGTTTGGCATTTCCTTAAAAAGCTGCACATAAGAATGGTATATGATCCAGTGCTTCCACTGCTAGAAATATACATGGAAACAGCCCAAATATCCAATAACAAATAAACGGAGTGAGATATTGTGTTATGTTGACACAGTGGGATACTATGCAGCACTCAGAAGCAACGATTTCAAAAAATACCTTATAATATGAGAGAGACTAGAAATAATTTTGTGTTGAGTAAACTCGGTCTCTTAAGGGTAAATACTGCATAAGACCGTTATTGTAAAAATGGAAGGGGAAGAGGAGGGTAGACGGGACTGAGGAGGGAAGATAATGGAATCATGAGGTCACAGAGTTTGGTGGGCAGAGGAAGGGGGTAAAGGGATTAGGAAAGATTCAGTAAGGACCTGAAAAGGTGGGGTAATGGTAGGCATGGATCAACAGTGATAAATTTTATAAAACACAGTGTATAGGAATGATTGTATGAAACACAATGTGAATGAAGAAATGTGTGATACACAATGTGTGTGTGTGTGTGTGTGTGTGTGTGTGTGTGTGTGTGTGTGTGTGTGTGTGTAAACCAGCATACTCTGTTTCTGTCATCTCAAAAAGCAATTATAATTGGCTTACTGTGTTATATTAGCTTGATGGTTTGTACATATTGAAAGGCCACACAGAAAGTTTTCTTTCAAATAAAAGTATTGCATACTTTTTGAACAGAAGGACTGCTTTCTCTGTACCAACTGAAATTTGTTTAAAATGTTGTTGTTGTTTTTGTTTTGTGCCATCGAGTCCCCAGCAACTGATAGTGATCCTATGTACAACAGCTCTGAAGTCTGCGCTGTCCTGAGCTAGTCTCACTGACTCCAATACACCAACATCCATTGCCCCAGTTACTGTATCAATCCGTCTCATCTAGGGTCTTCCTCCCCTCCTTTGTCCCTCCTCTCTTCCAAGCATGATATCCTTCTCCAAGAATCAGCCTCTCCTGGCCACATGCCCAAAGTACGTGAGACAGAGCTTCAAAATCCTAGCCTGCAAGGAGAAACTTGATTTCACCCTCTCAGAGACAGACCTATTTGTTTTCTTGGTGGTCCATGATATGTTAAAGACTCTTCTCCAGCACCACACCGCAACTCAAAGGGACCAATTCTTTTTCTGTCATCCTTAGACATTGTTAGAAATAACTTACACCAATCAAAATGTAATTTTAGAAGTGAAATATCACAGGAGGAAAATAGAATGATGTTCAATAGATACATTAATAATATGACTAATTTTTTGCATACTGATGTAATAACTTTGTAAGAAATGTTAGCAAATCACATAAAATGGTAAAACTTTTCTAATTTTATCTGCCTTTAAGAAAAGCTCTTAGATCTTTAGAAAATATGTTGTTGTTGTTGTTGTTATGCGCCATCGAGTCGCTTGCGACTCATAGTGACCCTATGAACAACAGCCCTAAACCCTGCTCTGTGCCAATATGTCTCCAACACACCCACCCCGATTGCCCCAGTTACTGAATCAATCCACCTCACAGAGGGTCTTCCCCTCCTGTACTGTCCCTCCACCCTCCCAAGCATGATGTCCCTCTCCAAAGACTGGTCTCTCCTTGCAACATGTGCACGGTATGTCAGATGAAGCCTCAGAATCCTTGCCTCCAAGGAGCACCCCAGTTTAACCCTCTCCAGGATGAACCTATTAGTTTTCTTAGCAGTTCATGGTATATTCAATACTCTTCTCCAGCACCACAGCTCAAAGGCATCAATCCTCCTTCTATCCTCTCTAGCCATTGTCCAACTCTCTGACACATAACAACTGATTTCAAAGACTATGGCCTGTATCAGGCACACTTTAGTCTCCAGAGAGACACCATTGCTCTTCAGTACTTTGGAGAGGTCCCTAACAGCAGACTTTCCCATTGCAATATGTTTTTTTTTTATTTCCTGGTTGCTGGTGCCAAGAGTATACATTTTTTAAAAATATACTTTGTTCCACCAAATTTCTAATTCTTTTTTTCCACATTTTCTGTTGTGTGATGCATTATATTTATACATAAAAATCCCTCTCAATATGTTTTAGCAATTCAAGTATGAGCAATTTTCTGATGTCGTCATAATCATCTGCATAAGAATGATAACTTTGGTGACAAAATTGCCTTTTTTCAATAGAAATCCTTAAGAAAAATTATATTCAGGTTTAATATAATTTAAGAAAATGTCTTGGCAATCATTTTTAATATGTGACAATTCTCAGGACTCAGTGTATGAAAAATAAACATAAAAATATAGTAAGTGCTATTAAAATTAGGTTCATGGGATTTGCTGATACAACATAAAATTTCATGGTGAGAAAAACACAACTATGTGTTTGTTCACCTGAAATTGTGCAAGTATAGTGGGGGAAATTTCTAAGGAAAATCTCTATCAATAGATTTTTTTTTAATTCCTTATTATGTGTTTCACTAGACTTATTCCTAGTATTTCAACCTCCTAATTCCTTCCTTAGCTTTTGTTGTGTTGTGGGTTTTGGTAAGGCTTTTTTCTATGAAGGAACTAAAAAGAAAAAGGAAAAGAGATCAGAATAATTCTGGTTATGTGGCAACTTCTTTTTTCCCCACTAAGTTCTATAACCACAACAGACCTTCGAAACCCCTGTGTGGAAAAAGAGCACACTACAGCTAACAGATATGGCAAAGGAGACTGAGCCCTCAGATTTGCAAACACAAAGAAGAAGAAACAGTTGTAAGCAGACACTAATTATTAGAATGTGCAATGTGAGAAACATGAATATAGGCAAACTGGATATCATTAAGAAATGGAAAGCGCAAGTATTGACATTAGGTATTGATGAAATGAGATGGATTGGCATGAAACAGTTTTAATCAAACAATCTTCAGTGGAGATGAAAAGGTGAGTAAAACCGGGGTTTCTTTCATAGTTAAAAAGGCCATTTCTAGATCCATCTTGAAATACAATGTTGTGAGTGACAGGATAATAGCCATAAACATACAAGAAAGTGAGGTGAATAGCAGTATCATTCAAATATATGCACCAACAACCAGAGCCAAAGAGGAGGAAATAGATTATTTCTACCAACTTTGCAATCATAAATTGATCAAACATGCAACCAAGATGCATTAATAATAGAAACAGGTGACTGGAATGCAAAAGTTGGAAACAGTGAAGAAGGATCCATAGTCAGAAAACATGGACTTGGTAACAAAAATGAGGCTACGAATAAAATGATAGAATTCTGAAAAATCAGTTTATTCATTGCAAATACCTTTTATAAGAAACATAAACACAGGCTATACACATGGATTTTACCTGGCCGAATGCACAGGAATCCAATCAATTAGATCTTTGGGAAGAATCATTGAAGAAACTCAATATCAACAGTGGAAACTAGGCCAGGTGCTGATTGTGGAACAGACCATCAACTACTTATATGCAAATTCAAATTAAAGCTAAAGAAAGTCGAATCAATCCACAGGAATCAAAATTTGACCTTAGACTATCTCCTCTGAATTTAAAAACCAACTCAAAAATATTGGGGCAGCTATTTCTGCCAGTTTAGGGTCTGTGTCAGGAAAAGGAAGTCTTACTCATAAACAATGTCACCCAAAGGTAATAAAGGAGGTCAGAATTGCCTCCACTGTGGAAAGTTGGGCCACTTCAGTAGACAGTGTCACAGACGAGAGCCACAGATAGGTAAGGGAGTAGATAGGAAGCTCCCACTCACTTGCTTTAAGTGTAAATCTGAAAGACACATGGCCAAGGGCACCCCACATCAGGTCCTAATGGCTGACAGGACTGACAGGCCCCAGCTCCCAGCTGGAAACAAAGGAGGATGCGTCAACGATTCAGATCCTCCCAGAAGAGCCATGGGTGAGCATTAACATTACTGGTAAGTATATTCATTTTCTCCAGACACAAGAGCCTATTATTTGGTCCTAAAAGCCTTCTAATGTCCCAACTCTTCTCACTATTTCTTAGTTGTTGGAATTGATGGAAAACCTCATAAGCAGTTCCTTACTTCACCTCTGCTGTGCATGCAGAATTCCGAGCTGTAAGACAACCCAGTGGTAAACGGAATTTGGTCCAGGACTTAAGAACAATAAATGACATAGTTGAGCCTCTACATCTTGTGGTTCCTAACCTTTATACTATAATAGACAAAGTGTTAGTCAATAAGCCTTTAATTTTAAAAACTGCATTCCCTCTGTAACTTGATTTGTGCCACTGTTAGAACCTCTACTTGGAATATTATTGCTTTTAATTTTTGACTCATGTACTTTTAACTTGTTAGCTAAATTTGTGTCTTCTAGGCTGCAACAGTTCCATGATGCATCTTCAAGGATATGAACATGTACGGATAAGCACAATTGATAACAGTGCATCTAAATTCCAAAATCAATCTCCACAATAGTCTACGTGTTTTCTATTGCCAAAGGGGCCTGTTAGAGTAGTGAGAGAAAATCTTAATCCTGAAACCTACAGCGTCCCTTTTCAGCAGGAAGTAGCTAAGAGAATATGCCATCCCCTTTTCCTTATGAATCAGGGTGAAATCTCTCTCAGGGAGGAGTGATAGGGAATGGCAAAGGACACACTGACAAAGGAGATTAATCAGAACTGGTTTTGACAAGCACTGTGGCAATGGGACAATTAAAACAGACTTTCAAGGGGAAAAAAAGAGAGAGGAACGAACTGGGGTGGGTAGAGAAAACAGAGCAGCAATGAATGAGCGGAAATCCAAAAATCTCTGTAAATGTTCATCAAAATTGATAAAATAAAATTAAAAAAACAATTCAAGAACAGTGTTGAAGCCTTGAACACTAATAAACAAATGCCATTCTGTGGGAGCTGTGAGAGAATATCATCCATGAAGAATGCTAAAGGTCATTACAAAGACAGAGGAAAAAGAAAAGACCAATATGAATGTCAGAAGAGACTAAGAAGCCAAAGCAAAGAGAAGAAGTCAAGAAATTAAGGAGCTGAATAGAAGATTTCAAAGGGCAGCTTGGGAAGACAGAGCAAGATATTTTTATTATTATGAAATATGCAAAAAGCTAGAGTCAAAAAATCAAAAGGGCTGAACTAGTTCAGCATTTCTTAAGCTGAAGGAGCTAAAAAACAAACTCAAGGCTTGAGTTGCAATACTTCAGGAAGCTATGAGTAGGAGTATACAGAGTGACTGTACCAAAAAGAATTGACTAACAAAAAGAATTTCAAGAAAGAACATTATGATCAAGAAGCAATGGTGATGAAGGAGGAAGTTCAGGCTGCTCTGAAGGAATTGACAAAAAATAAGGGTTCGAGAATGGATGGAATATCAGTTGATATATTTCCACAAACAGATACTGCCCTGGGTGTGCTCACCAGGTTGAGCCAAGAAATCTGGAGGACAAGCGCCTGGCAAATGGACTGGAAGAAATCCTTATTTATTCCCATTCAAAAAAAAAAAGGTGACCCAACAGAGTGTGGAAATTATCAAACAATATCACTAATATCACACGCAAGCAAAATCCTGCTGAAGATTATCCAAAAATTACTAGAACAGTAGTACATCAACAGAGAACTATCAGAAATTAAAGCTGGGTTTAGAAGAGGTCATGGCACCAGAGACATTATCACCAATGTTAGATGGATCTTGGCAGAAAGCAAGGAGAACTGGGGGAATGTCTTATCTGTGTTTATTAACTATGCAAAGACATTTGACTGTGTGAATCACAATTGTGGCTTACCTTGAGGAGAGTGGGAATCCCAGAACACTTGCTTGATTGTGCTCATGTGAAACCTGTACTCAGACCAGAACTGCCACCCAAGCAAATATATGCACATCCATGTTTATTGCTGCTTTGTTCACAATAGCAAAGAGTTGGAAACAGCCCAAGTGCCACACCATCAACAAATGAATGGATAAAGACGCTCTGGTATAGTCACACAGTGGAATACTATGCAGCACTGAGAAACAAGGAACTCATGAAATATTATACAAAATGGGTGACCCTGAAGGACATTATGCTGAGTGAAATATCTCAGTCACAAAAAGACAAATACTGTATAATGCCACTGATTATAGAACAGGACTGATATGGAGGCTGGTGGGAAACTAAGAAAAGAGGGTTAAATAATGTACATGGCATTGAAACAAATGAGGGAGAGAAGTGTATAAAAAAGGCATATGATTAGGTATTATTGACATGACAAGAGTCCAGAATAAGAGTTGTCTCGTAAAGTGGTCCAGAGATGAGGACTGTATAATAATGAAAGAATTTTTTTTCCAAAGAAAAAAGTTAACAGAGAGCAAAATATGTAACAATGAATGAACGGAAATTTTTTTTAAAAAAAGACTATGTTCAAACCTGTTAATAACAAAGTATATATTTTCTTTAAAAAAAAAAAGACACATTATTCACTGATAAGACATCATCCACCTGAGAAAAAGCTACTCCCAAACAGGAGTGCATCTTCAGGCATGTTGTTGGGTGTTGTCTCCTAGTGAAACCATGTGACAGGGTAGAATTACTCTACAGGCTTTTCCTTGCTGTAATCCGTACATAGCCCATTGATACAGTCCCTGTGCCCATCCATCTTGTAATGGGGCTCAAGTATATCAGAACTGATAAGGATGGCACAGGATAAGGCAAAGTTCAGATCCATTTTTCACAGGGTCACTATGAATTGTAGTCAACTCGACAGCACTTAACAACAGCAATGCTTATTGAAGTAGTTCTTCCCTCTCACAAAACTCAAAAGCAAAAAAATAAAACGAAACAAATAACCTCACTGCCATCAGATTGGTTTTTATTTTTAGGGGCCTCCAGCAGGTTCCAGGGAAATCATAATGGGAGAAGGCTGCCCACCTTCCACCTAGAGACACTGGTAGACTCAAACTTCTAGAGGTGTTCTGCCATTAAGTTATTAGTAGTGAGTTGTTGTTGTTGTTGTTGCTGTTGCTGTTGTTGTTGATTTCCTTCGAGTCAAGCATGACTCATAGTGACCCTATGAACAAAAGGCCTGAAACCTTTCTATAACTATCAACATTTGTCAAAGTTCATAAAGTTTTTCCGGAGGCATATTGCTTAGAAAGTAGATGCCACTCCTGCTTCCAAAAGTGACAAGGAATACTACAGATGCAAAGGTTTAAATCCATCAGCTGCTTGACAGGGAAAGGATGAACAATCTCCTCCTCTGTGACTTACATTTTTTTGAAAATCCACTGTAAGGTCACCTGTGAATTGGTTCAGACTCTGTAGTACACAACACTGCAACATACCATCAAAACTCTTTGTGACTATGCTAATATTTTCAATTCCAGGAGCATAGTTCCCAGCATCATGTTGTTGTTTGTTGTGTACGGTTGAGTAGGAACCAACCTATAGCTGACTTTCCAGCAAGTTTTCAGAGGCAGCTAATCACTCAGGCAGAGATTTCTCATCCCTCTCTTGAGGGACAGCTGGTGCATTTGAACTATATGTCTTTGGGATTGTAGCACAGTTTCTTACCACTAGGCCACCAAAGTTCCCACAACAACACATAAAGCACCATAAAACATTGACAGACCAGTGATGAATTTCTTATGTAGATCTTTTCCTTTTTCTTCTCAGGACTCCCTCCTTGTTACCTCAGTGTTGTCTTTTTCTGGAGATTACAGTCCTTACTCTTGGATTGTGAACTAATTCTGTTAAGTACCATCAAGTTGTAGGCAACTCATAGCAACCCTAGGAACAAAAGTCCTGGACACCTGTGTAACTTTCATCCTTTCTCCAGTCCATAGGGTTTCCAGAGGCAAACTACTATGGAAATGGATGCCATTCCTGCTTCCAAGCTTGTTTAAATAGGGCCGCGCCACCAAACACTGTCCACCATGGGTAACCATTCTCACATTTGACGCATCAGTGTTACAGTGTTCAGCTTCACAGTAACTACGAGTTACCTCTGTACAGCAGGTGTAGTAAGTGATTCTACCTACCCTTGAAAAATAAGCTCTCACAATAGTCTGCCTTTTTTCTAGCTCCTCTAGCTCCCACCAACTGACCCTTCCTGTTGCTGAATCTGTCTAGCACTTACAATTTATGCCATCTGACTGAGTTCTTTATTGTATACTACGCTGTATTGTTCTCTAATTTTTCATGTTACCCTGATTTATAACATCTTGCTAAAATCACCATACATGTCAGAATCACATCACATTTTCCTTTTGTCCCTGGTAGCTCTAGACACATATTACATTTATTACTTCAGGACAACTTCTCTCCAATGGCCCCGCAGGTCAGAAATACTCGTGACTGACATAAGCAGTATCTCCAATCTCCTCTCCTGGGAAGGGAGATGAATAGGACATGAAATTAGGAACATCTTGTAAATTTCCAAGTCACTTAACCTTTTCAAGATGATCTCACTGAACACAAAGCCAGATAATACAGAGAGTGAAAATAATAAGTGCGGGGTTTTTCCTCTGCTCTATTTTTCCACTTGAAAAGCATAAAAAAGGGAGGCAACACAGCAAGACCAAAGTAAAGGAAGTACTGAGGGGTGCACAAGAATAAAATAAATACTATGATATACACAATCTTGCAGTAAAAGCAATAACAAACTGGTAGATGTGCAAACTGAAGAGGTAGGTGTGGGCAGGTGAATGGGAGTACACTCGTGCTTTTGATAGGGGATATTTCTACGTATGTAAAAATATTTCTGCATATTTCTAGGATATGTGTTTCTATATATTTCTATAGATCTCTATATATTTGTATAAATATCTGTGTAAATATATGCAGATATAGTTCTACATATATCTAAGGTACGCCTGGCCCAGGCCATTGTCTTCTTAATTACTTGCTATGCATCAGAGAGCTGGATAATACCTACGGATGAAAGAAGAAGAATCGATGCCTTTGTCTTGTGCTGGAGAAGATTATTGATCATACAATGGATCACCAAGAGAACAAACAAGACTGTTGGAAAGAGTGAAACCCAGTTTCTCCTTGGAGGCTAGGATTTTTAAGCTTTATCTCACATACTATGAGCACATGGTCCTTGGAGAAGGACATTATGCTTGGAAGGGTGGAGGGACAGCTCAGGAGAGGAAGACCCAGATGAAATGGATTGACCCAGTGACTGGGGTAATGGAGGTAGGTGTGTCAGAATCAGTCACACTGGCTCAGGACAGGGCAAGCTTTAGAGCTGTTGTGCATAGGATCACTATGAGTCAAAGGTGACTCGACGGCATATAACAGCCACATCTAGAAATCTTTCTACATATGCAGTAACTCCTAAGTTTGGCAGGAGTTATTTCTACATATATATTTCTTTGTGAGAAATACATCCAAAAATATTTAACAGCAAACAGAGAGTAAAAAATTGAAAACAAGCATATTATCTATAATCAAACATTTTGCAGATATATATCGCTGGATTAGAGGATTTAAGACTATAATATCAGGCAATATCGAGGCAAAATGTCATAACATAGTCCACAAAGATAATATTTTGAATCTGGATTTGGTGAGCAGTGACCAAGATCTTAGAAGTTTACAAAGGACTGTCCAAGAAGCCAAAATTGGTCACCCTTCATCTAGAGCAAAGAAGGGTAAAAATATCAGAGACTCAAGGAAACAATCTGCAAAACTAACAGACCACTGAAATCTTCAGCCTCCACTACATGGAGACCTAAAGAACCAGACTAAACCATGCCAAGCTACCATACCATCAACTCTTATCTGGATCACAATGCAAGACCCTGGACAAACAGGGAGAGAGAAACTGCAGAGACGAGTCAAAACCAAAATGGACCAGAATTACTAGTCTTACAAGAGCCTGATAGGACCAATAAGACTATGGCCCCTATGTACCCATCAAGCTAGAAGTGAATTTAATCCCAGAGATAACTTTTAGCCAAAGAGTTGTTATTGTCTTTAGATGTCACCAAGTCAAGTATGATTTATAATGACCCTATGAACAATAGATCTGAACCTTGTCCTATCCTGTGCCATCCATGCAGTCTCTGACACACTCAAGCCCATTGCTACAATCACTGTGTCATTCCCTCTAGTTGATTCCACCTAGCTGATTCTCTCTCCAAGGAATTCCTCCCTACACCCCCCCAGCAACATCCCAAAGTATGTGAGACAAAGCTTTGTCATCTTTGCCTCCAAGGAACACTCTGGCTGCACCTTTTCCTAGACATATCTATTTGTTCTCTGGGCAGTCCATGAGATATCAGTAATCTTCTACAACACAACAGTGCAAAGCCATCGATTCTTCTCCTGTCATCCCTATTCATTGTCCAGCTCTCAGGTGGATAGCAAGTGACTGAAAAGACCATGGAATGAATCAAGCAAACCTTAGTACTCAAACAGATATCATTGCTCCTCAGTAATTTGGAGAGATCAATAACTATAAGTTGGAATTATAACAAATGTACTTCTTAAAACAACTATACATGACCAAAATTGTAGTATTTGCCCCAAAACAAAGCTAAGTAACAGAAAAGAAGTATGAATGGGAAGAACAAACCCAAGGAAAAAGTAGGAAAAGTACCAGGACACTGGGGCAATTATAACTAATGTCACAAAACGAATGTGTATAATTTATTGAGTAAAAAAAAACAAATATACTCTGTAAACTTCCACTCAAACTGTGATAAAAGCATACGACTTCTAAAACCTGAGGACAGATAATTTATCTACCGCAAAAAAAAGTATATTAAAATGCAATGTTTATTTAAAAGTTTTCTCCTACTATCATCCAAAATTTAAAATCCAGATGAGTCACAAGTCTATCTGTATGTTTAATTCAGGAACCAGAAGTAGTCAAAGGTCAGCAAAGAGCCACAAATTGAAATGCAAAATGATGACCTCTAGCAGGCTAAAACTTCCTAAAGATGGGGAATATTCTCTGTGAGCTGAGTTATTAACAATGGATTAACTTGATGGTTGACTAGGTAAAATTTAAAACAGTTCGTAAGGAAAAGCACTGGCTGACAATGAAAGGGGAAGTGCCACTCCACTTTTACCTTTCATCCACTTTTGCAAGCACACATGTTTGGGAACAGATGGTAGGTTTGACCATCCTTCTCTCTAAACAGCATCCTGCATTTTCTCTCTTCAAGATATATTTGTTCATTCTTTCGACAGTCCTTGGGATATTTAGTGCCTTTTCCAGCACCACAATTCAAAAGTATCGACTCTTCTTCTGTTGGCTTTATTAACTGTCCAACTCTCAGATGCATAGCAAGTAATTTAAAACTCCATGGCACGAGTCAGGTCCACCTTAGACTTTGCACTTCAGCACTTTGGAGAGATTTCTAACTACAGATTTTTACAATCCAATACACCTTTTGACTTCCTGACCACTGGTAGTTATTGATTGTGAATCCGAGTAAGATGAAATCATTGACAATTTCTGTTGTTGTTGTTGTTGTTGTTAAGTGCTGTTGAGTGACGTATGATTCATGATGACCCTATGAACAATAGAACTGAACCCTGGCTTATCCTGTACTATCCTCACCATCTCTGGCACATTCAAGCTGCAGTAACTATTCAATCCACCTCATTGAAGATCTTCCTCTCCTTCACCATCCCTCCACATTTCTGAGCATGAGGTCTCTCTCCATGGAATAGCCTCTATTCCACCTGAATTTAAAATCATCTGAAAACAATAGATTTGAAGAATTGAACACTAATTATCAAAGACCAGATGAGTCATGGAATAAAATCAAGGATATCATTCACAAAGAGGGAAAAGGTCACGCAAAGAAAGAGGAGAAAGGAAAAACCAAAATAGATGTCAGAAGAGACCCTTATAATTGCACTACTCAATTGACATTGAGAAGTCAAAACAAAGGGAAGAGATGTCGAAGTAAAACAATTGAACAGAAAATTTCAAAGGGCAACTCAAGGAGACAAATCAAATTATTATAACGGACTGTGCAGAAACCTGAAATTGGAGAATAGGAAGAGAAGAACTCACTTGGCATTTCTCAAGTTAAATTAACTAAAAAACAATTTCAAGACTTGAGTTGCAATACTTGGCAATGCTATGGACAAAATTTTAAATTATCTAGTAAGCATCAAAAGAAGGTGGAGGAAATCCACAGAATCATCATACTAAAAGAATTGGCCAGCGTTGAAATATTTTAGCAAGTGCCATATGATCAAGGGTCAACTATAATGAAGGAAGAAGTTGAAGATGCACTGAAATCTTTGGCAAAACTAAGGTCCCAGGAAGCAATGGGAAACAAACTGACATGTTTCAAATAACAATGTGCAGCTCTGGACATGCTCATGAGCCTAGGCCAGGAAATTTGGAGGACAGTTGCATGGCCAAGTGACTGAAAGAGATTCATATTTGTACCAATTCCTAAGGAAGATAATGCAACACAATGTAGATTGGGAAGGGTGTGTATCAAGGATGTGTCCTATCTTCATATCTTTTCAATCTATACATGGAACAGATTATCCAGGTGTCTGGGCTCTATGAGGAGAAATGTGGCATCAGGATTGGAGGAAGACTTATTAACAATCTGCGTTATGCAGATGATACAACCTTGCTTGCTAAAACTGAGAAGGACCTGAAGTGCTTGCTGTAGAAGGTCAAGGTCTGCAGCCTTCAATATGGATTGAAGCTCAACAAGAAGAAAACAAAGATTCTCTCCACTGGGCCAGTTGGCAGTATCATGATAGATGGTGAAGAAATTGAGATTGTTAACAACTTTAGTTTGATTGGCTCCGCAATCAACACTCTTGGCACCAACAGCCAGCAAATTAAAAAAAAAATAAATTGCATTAGAAAATACTGCTATCAGAGACCACTCCAAAGTACTGAAGAGCAACAGTGTCAGTCTGGAGACTAAGGTGTGACTGATTCAAGCCATAGTCTTTGCTTGCTATGCATCAGAAAGCGGGACAATGACTAGGGATGGTAGAAGGAAAAGTGATGCCTTTAATCTGTGGTGTTGGAGAAGAGTATTGAATATACCATGGACTGCTAGGAGAACAAACAGGTTCATCCTAAAGAGGATAAGACCAGGTTACTCCTTGGAGGCAAGGATTCTGAAGCCTCATCTGACATAATTTGGACATATTGCAGTCCTTAGAGAGGGACATCATGCTTGGGAGGGTGGAAGGACAGTGTAAGAGAGGAAGACCCTCAATTAGATGGATTGATTCAGTGACTGGTGTAAAGGGGGTAGGTGTGTCAGAGACAATAAGATTGACACAGGATAGAGCAGGGTTTAGGGATGTTGTACCTAGAGTCATTATGAGTTGCAGGCAACTCAACAGCACATAATAAAACAACAACCACCATTAATGTCACATGCAAATAAAATATTTCTGAAGATCACTGAAAAGCAGCTACAACAGTACATAAAGAACTGTCAGAAGTCCAAGTAGGGTTTAGGAGAGGCCATAGTAACAGAAATACCATTGCTAATATCAGATGGATCCTGCCAAAAGCAAAGAATACCAGAAGAATGTCTATTTGTGATTTATTGACTATGCAAAGGAATTTGGCTGAGTAGATCATAACAACGCATTGCTAACATTGAAAAGAATATAAACCCCAGAACAATTAATTGTGCTCACATGAAACCTAGATCAAGAGGCTATTTTGTCAACAGAGCAAGGGAACACTGTTGTTATTGTCACGTGCCATCAAGTTGTCTATGTCTCATGTTGTTGTTGTTGCTGTTATGTGCCGTCGAGTCGTTTGTGACTCATGGCGACCCTATGTACAACAGCCCTAAACCCTGCTCTATCCTGTGCCAATCTCATTACCCCAGTCACTGATCATAGCAAACCTATTAACAATAACTCTAAAACCTGCCCTATCTTGAGCCAATCTCATTGTCTTTGGCACACCTGTCTCCTCTGACATCATCACTGTTTCCATCTTAACTCATCCTCCACCCTTCCAAGCATGATGTCCTTTTCCAAGGACTGGCCTCTCGGCAACAAGCCCAAAGTTTGTGAGACATAGTTTCAAAATCCTTGCTTCCAAGGAGCAACCTGTTTTATGGTTAGGAAAAAAAAAAAACAAACAAACCCAGTTTTTAATCTGTATGCTGAGAAAATTATTTGAGAAACTGGACTTTAAGAAGAAGAATGTGGCATCAGGTTTAGAGGAGGATTCAGCAAGAACCAGTATAACACCATTAACACAACCTTGCTTGCTGAAAGTGAAGAGGACTTGAAAGCCTTGCTGCAAAGCTCAAATACTAGTCTTTGGTGTAGATTACATATCAAAACCAAGGGTAGGGGCAATCGTCAATACTGGAACAAAACATAGATAAAAGATTGAAGCTGTCAATGGCTTTATCTTAAGTGCATCCACAATCAACATGCATGGTAGCAGCAAGTCAAGAAATCAAAAGACATATTGCATTGGGAAAATCTACTGTCAAGCACCTCTCCAAAGTGCAAGGATGCCAGTTTAAAGATTAAGTTGGGCTTATTCCAAACCTTGGTCTTTTTAAATACTTACTATGCCTCTTAAACAATGAATAAGGATGCCAGACTTGATACCTTTGAATTGTATGTAGTGTTGGAGAAGAGTACTGAATATCCCACGGACTTCTAAAAGGACAAATCTCTTTTGGAGGGAGTGTGACTAGAATGTTCCTTAGAGGCAAGCAAAGATGGTGAAACTTGGTCTCACATACTTGGGCATGTTCTTAGGAGGGATCGATCCTTGGAGAAAGACATCACTTTTGGAAAGGTAGAGTCAGAGAAAGAGAGGAAGACCCTAAGCAAAAAGGATTGATAAAATGACTGAAACAATGGGCTCAGGCATAGTAGAGACGATGAGGATGGCCAAAAAAGAGCAAAGTTCAGATCTGTTGTTGCTCATAAGGCTGCTATGAGTTGTGGTCAACATGATGGTAACTACCCACAATAAAGAGACCATGCCTGGGATTGACGTGCTAACATCATATGCATTAACAAGAGAAACATAGAAGTCTGTGGTCCATTAATGATGCTTCTCCAGGTAGAAAGAAGATGAATGGGAGTACTAAAGGAGAGAATGTAATTTTTTTTAAAAAGCAGAAGCCATGATGTCTGTCCTCAAAGATTTCAGGGAGCTCTGTTGATGAAATCTGTAGGGAACTGCTCTGTTCATCCAAATACAATGGCTTTCTGGTAGTTCAAATACGCCACTGATCCACAGGAGAAATATGTGCAATCTCTGTGTTATTTACAGCTTCAGAAGCCCAACAGAGGCTGAGCTATGAGTCAGTTCCTACTCGATAGCAATGAGTTTGAGTTTTGACCGTGTTTACAATATGTTGTTGTTGTTGTTGTATGCAATGAAGTAAACTACCAATCACAGTAGCCCTATGAACAACAGCTCTGAAACATGCCCTATCCTAAGTTAATCTCACTATCTGCAGAACACCTACCCCCATAGCCCCAGTTACTGATCAATCCATCTCATCCAGAGTCTTCCTCTCTTGTGCTGTTCCTCCACCTTTTGAAGCATGATGTCCTTCTCCAAATATTAGGTCCTCCTGGCAATATGCCTAAAGTACAATAAGGCAGAGCTTCAAAATCCTTGCCTTCAGGAAGAAACCTGATTTCAATTTCCAGGACAGATGTATCAGCTGTCTTGGCAGTCCATGGTATGTTCAATATTCTTCTCCAGCACCACAACTCAAAGGCATTGCTGTCATCCTTAGTCATTGTTCTGCTTTCAGATACATAGCAAGTAATTGCGAACACCATGACGTGGAACAGACACATCTTGGTCTCTTGACTGACACAGTTTGCTCTACAGCACTCTGCAGAGGTCCCTGAAAGTAGATTTTCCCAAAACAATTTGTCTTTTGACTTCCTGGTTCCTCGTGTCAAGAGTGTTGACTGTGAATTCAAACAAGAAGAAATTGTTAACAATCGAACACTTTTCCATTTATCATGGTGTTTCCCATTGGCCCATTAGTGAGGATCTCTGTTTCCTTTATGTTGAGCTGCAATCCATATTGAGGACTTCAGTTCTTGACTTTCTACAGCAAATGCCTCAAGTCCTTCTCTGTTTCAGCAAGCAAGGTTGTGCCATCTCCATAACACAGGTTGTTGAGTCTTTGTCCATTTCTAATGCCACATTCTTCCTCATAGAGTCCAGCCTCTTGAATGATCTGTTCCACTTATAGACTGAAAAAATTTGGAGGACAGACACATTTCTGATGCATTCCTGTCTTGATTTTGAACCACGCTATGTTTCTGCTCTGTTCTTATGACTGCTATCTGGGCTAAATATATGTTTTGCATGAGCACAATCAAGTGTTCTAGGATTCCCATTCTTCTCTATGTTAACCACTATTTGTTATGATACACACAGTCAAATGCCTTTACATAGTCAATAGACTACAAATAGATATTTATGTGTGTGTGTGCTTTTTTTCAGCCAAGATAAATCTGTCATTGGCAATAATATCTCTAGCACCTTGGCCTCTTCTAAATCCAGTTTGTATTCCTGACAATTATTGATGTATTGTTCTATTCATTTTTTTATAATCTTTTGCTTCCATGTGTTGTTATTAGTGACATTGTTCAATAATTTCCACACTCTCTGGGACACTTTTTTTTGGAATGGAAATAAATATGGATCTCTTTCAGTCAGTTGGCCAGGAGGTTGTCCTCCAGATTTCTTCACACAGCCTGGTGAGCATGGCCAGGGCAGCATCTGTTTGTTGAAATAGGTCCATTGATATTCCACCAATTCTTGGGGCCTTGTTTTTTGCCAGTTCCTGCAGAGTAGCTTAAACTGCCTCCTTCAGCACCATTGCCTCTTAATCATATGAAATTCTTCTGTCAGCCACTTATTTTTGGTACTCTGTATACTCCTTGCATCTTCTTTACTACTTTCTGAATCATTCCATATTCTACACACAGAATCTTTAAGTATGAAACTTGAGGCTTGAATTTGTTCTTCAGTTCCTTCAGTTTGAGAAATGCTGAGCAAGTTCATCTCTTTTTTATCTTCTGACTCCAGCTCTTTGCACATTTCAATATAATACTTTGCTTTGTCTTCTCAAGCCACCCTTTGAAATCTTCTGTTAAGCTACTTAGATTCTTGATTTCTTCCCTTTGCTTTGGCTTCTCAGCATTCTAGTTCAATATTCAGAGTCTCTTCTGACATCCTTCCTGGTCTTTTCTTCCTCCTCTGTCTTTGTAATGACTTTTTTGCATTCTTCATATATGGTATTCTTCTTATCCTCCCACAGCTCATCTGATCTTTGGTCATTAGTGTTCTTGAGATGGTTTTTTAAATTCAGATGGGATAGACTTAAGGTCAAATTTTGGTTCTTGTGCCTTTGTTTTCATTTTCTCTAGCTTCAGTTTGTACTTGTTTATATGTAGTTGATGGTCTCTTCTATAGTCAGCACCTGGCCTAGTTTTCACAGCTGATATTGAGCTTCTCTAAAAACTCTACAGATATAATCAATCTGATTCCTATGTAGTCCATCAGGTGAGGTCCATGTGTGTAGTCACCATTTGTGTTTTAATAAAAGGTATTTACAATGAGTAAATCATTGATTATACAAAATTCTATCGTTCTATCTCCAGCCTCGTTTCTGTCACTAAGTCTATCTTCCAACTACTGATCCTTCTTCCTTGTTGCCAACTTTTGCATTCTAGTTAACATTTTAATTTAACATTGGTTAAATTATTATTAATGAATCTTAGTTGCATGTTTGATCAATTTCTAACTGTAAAAGTTGATAGAAATCATTATTGTAGAACCACATAACTAGTGAAATATGTAAGAATATCTAAGGAGAGAAGGGGGAGGCACAGAGTGAGGATGGATGGGGGCATAATCATACGGCTTCACAATTTGGTGGGTGGGAGGAGGGAAGGGTTAAGGAAATGGAAAGATTCCGTGTGAAAACAATGAATACAGAATTTCTAAGTAAACCAGTATAAACTAATTTTTTTATTTTATTATTTTTGTGTGAGTGTACCATCAAATCAGGTCTGACTGGTACAGGAGGAGAATGTCCCTCCTTCCCCGGCAGAGCATCTGGGGGATTCGAACTGTGTGCCTCTGGGATTGTAGTTGCAGCTCCTTGCCACTAGGCCACCAGAGCTCCTAAAAGAATTTTTAAAAAAAAAGTTGGTAGACATCTTCTCTTTACTATTCTTTGTTTCTGGTTGTTGGTGCATATATTTGAATGATAGTGGCATTAACAGTTCTTTCTTGTATGCATATAGATTTCCTTTCGCTCAAGGTGAATTTAGAAATGGTCTTTTCTACTATGAATGCATCTACACTATAGGTTAAAAAAATATTTTCAAAGCAAAAAAAAATATCTAAACAAAGAACAATTGTGTTTAGTGTTTATGCAAGGGAGGGAATAGTCAGTTTACAATTCTATTTCTAGTGTTCTTTACAAATTCCTCACTAGTAATTTCTCCAGTTATTAGAAACAAAGGAATGTTAGTATAGTCCAAACAAATTTTGCTTTAGATTAATTAAAAGTTAAAGGCTAGAATATTTATTAAAACCATTAAAATTAGATCACTTTATAGCTCTGGTGGCCTTGTGGGTAAGGAATTGTGCTATCTTCCAAAAGGCTAGTCATTCATATCCACTCCAAAGCAAAAATATGATTACTCTTCCCTCAAGCCATTTCCCACTCTGAAAACCTGCCAGATAGTCAGCTTGAGTAGGTTCCAACTGGCCAGCAGCAAAACAAACAGACAGTAAAACCCACCACATGACAAACTGCTCTCTTAGACACGAAGTTAAGCATTCACTGTCTTCAAGTCAACTCTGACTCATAGTAAGCCTCCACATCTCCAAAGCTGTGAATCTTAATAAAAGCTGTGAATCTTTCTTCCTCAGAGATGCTGGTAAATTAGAACTGCTGGAGACACAATCTTTGGACTAGCCTTGCAATTTACTAGGGAAGGTGCCACCAGAGCTACCCAAAGAAGGACTAGTAGATTTGAACTACCACCCTTCTAGTTAGCAGTCCAAAATGAAAATAGCTGCATTACCAGGGCTCACCTGAAGTAAAAAGCCATCAGGCATTTGCAGAAAAGTGTTGTTAAAAACAAAGGTAAGGCCAACATAAACAAGTAGGTAGCGAGAATTATCAGAAATAGAATTTATAGACAGAAAGAAAATTTTTTTTAAAAAATCATAACAAAAAATACTCAGAGAAGAACTGACACCACGCTGACAGAATGACAAGAACTGCATTTATCCTCTTGCCTAAAGAACCTAGAAAACTAGATCTGAAAAAAAGGAATCCCTCTCTGGTGCTGGAATATCAGCTGCACAGAACTGTGATACTGAGAGAAAGCAAACAAAGAAGGCTAGGCCCAGAACTACCCTAGCCTGAGGCCACTTCCAAGCTGCAACGTGGGGAAGGTAAACAGAGAGGGAGCTCACAGAGTGTCTGTTGGCAGTTTCTGTAGAGTGGGTTCCAGATCAGGTAGATTCATAGATGGCAGAAGGAAACATCATTTGCTCCTGCCCCATCTACACATTGCTGGTCGGCTTGAGCCCAGTATGGAGGCCACTGGGTGTTCTGAATGCTTTCTAATCTATGTTCTCATCTTCCAGCACTGTCAGTTCAACTGAACTCAACTCTCTGCCATCAGTCAAAATGCCTCACAGCTGACTGTGGATTTCCAAGGCTCTAAATCACATTCAGGGAGATTGTCCCTCTTTCTCTTTTAGAGACACCTGTGGATTCAAACCACCAGAGAAATAGAGCCTTCGGGTTAGCAGTGCAATGCCTTATGGAGTTGTACAATAGCAGACAATATTACATTGTGATTCATAGGCCTTTCACTGGTTTGTTTTTGCAAGTAGATTGCTAAACCATTTTTCTTAGACTGTCTTAATCTGGAAGCACAGCTGAAAACCTGTCCATCATGAGTAATCCTGCTGGCATTTGAAATGCGGTGACATAGTTTCTAAAATGAAAGCCACAACCATCTGGCAAATTGACAAACTGGTGGTGAGGTCAGTAATACAGGCTTATCTTGCTATCTAAGCTAATATTTGAAGGAAGAAGATCTTAGAAAGAGGAGCTCAGAAAAAGGGGGCCTAAAGCCTGGGAACTTGCTGGGGAACACTGGTGGATGCCACCAGAGAGGCATAAAACCACCTCCCAAAATTACTGGGACTGCAGAGAATTCTTATTTCCACCAGATTTTAGGGGCAACAAAATTGGGTGGCAAAGTGGTGCAGAGGTAGTTTGGGTAACGGGCGCTTTTCCTAAAAGACTTATTATAGCAGTAATTGACTCTTTTTTTTCTTTCTTGTTTGAAAGAGCAGGTTTTACTGAACCAAATTGCAGATTTAATAACAGCATGTTTCTTAGGAGATCAAGTCCTCTCATTTCTCAGGAACAGATTAATAGTGACAGTCTTCATTTTCTGTCAGTACAGGGAGCACCTGAGATCCTGAATGGGAAGTACAAGGCTTGTTAAAAATAAAAAAGAATGTGTCTTTAAAAAAAGCCAACCAACTTTCTCAGACAAGAGCAATAGATACCATATAGACTCACATTTCTGGTGTGACTTCTCAATTAGTTGAGCTCTCATTAGACTCTGTAGTAAGAAACATAATTTTTCTCCAAAAAGTCGACAAAAAAGGCCTCCAAAATGGCAAACGACAGTCGTCATTGCTGAAATAATAACATAACAAGCAGAATGGAAATCTGTTCACACTTTACTGAAGAAGCAAGCACTGTCAAGAGCTGGGGTGTCAGTTTATACTCAATGTTTGCACAGGGACGCTATGAGCCCCCTTTATCATTTAGTGAGAGGTGATCGCTTTTTGATTCAGCTTTCTGATGCAGGGAGGCATTTCTCTAATTTAAAGTCATCTCACAATGGGAATTACATGAAGTGCCTAATGAATGAGAGTTGTGCAGAAACTCACCCTACCTCCTGCTTTTCGCTGTGTTGTTCTCAGTTGATGCATTTGGCTTGTGTACTTGTATTTCTTTTGTAAGGCTATAGTATCTAAATGTTTTTCATTTTATAATGCCATTTGTCATGTGAAAAACTGGAAGATATGATGCTTGGTTTTCTTTTTTGCTTGAAGGTAAATCAAAATAACTTTCTTTTTTTCCCCCAAAATAACTTGCTTCTTCATTAACAAGATCACACTTTGTTTCTTCTCCTTGCCTTTAAACACTGAAACAAGGCATGGAAAGGAGGAAGGTGGTTTGAGGAGTCAGAAGGATCTTAATTGGAATGCTAGCCTTCCCTTTACAAATTAAGTCTGCAATGCACATAGTATATTTTATGCTCAGTAAGTGAAGAATAGTTGGTGGGTTTGAATCACCTACCTTTGCACCGGCATCACAACTCCTTACCACTAAGCCCACCAGAGCTCTTTGGTAGCTGTATGTTGTTGTCGTTCTTGTTATGTGCCGTCAAGTCACCCACAACTCATAGCTATCCTACCAACAATAGCTCTGAAGTCTACCCTATACTATGCCAAGCTCATTATCTCCAACACACCTCCCTCCATTACCCCAGTTACTGTGTCAATCATCTCTCCCAGGATCTTCCTCTCCTGCTCTGTCCTTTACCCTCCCAAGCATGAAGTTTTTCTACAAAGATTTGTCCCTCCTGGCAACATGCCCAAAGTTTGTCAGTGTTTCAGAATCAATATCTTCAAGGAACAAGTTGGTGTTTGTTCTCTTGTTAGTCCATGGTATGTTCAATACTCTTTCTACAACACCACAACTCAAATGCATAGTTTCTTCTTCTCTCATCCTTCATCATTGCCCAGCTTTCTAATACATTAGCAAGTAAACTGTGAAGACCATGGCCTGTATTGGTACAACTTAGTCTCTAGACTGCAGTAATCAGGAAATCAATAGATGAGTTGCGTTGGGTAGCTATAGAGGGTCCTTATAAATTGAAATAACAGACTTGTCAGCCTTGAATTCAGGATTTTGGCTTGTTTGTTTGTTTTGTTTTGTTTTGTTTTGTTTTGTTTTGTTTTGTTTTGCAGTCATTAACAGTTTCCAAGAGAAATTTTTTAAAAAAATTAAGGAAAGAAGGTAAGAGAAAGATAAAGAGGGAAATAAAAGAAAGAGGAAAACTAAGAAAGGCTAAGGGAGTATTTTGGGGAATCTAAGTGGTTGTTGGTGTAGAAATAGCATGTAGAAATCTTCTACCTTTGCCCTACTTCTTTAATTTGCTATTATTTCTTCATTTTGTTTTTTTGTTTTGGAGGGATGTAGTTTAGGAGTGTCTCATGGATTTTTTTCTCTTCTGAGGGAGCACTACGTGCATACACAGAATTCTCTTAATAAAATAAATGGACAATAAAACAGATAAATAAGGATTATTCAGTCAGAGACCTGAAGAAATACCTTTATTTGTCTTGGCAAATCTTTTCTCTGTTAAAGTACTAGCATATGATCACATAGTTTAGAAACACAAGAGAGAATTCAAATCATAGTAAACCTTCCCACCCAGAGTTAATAAAGTTCGTACTATTTTTTGTTTATTTTTCCTTCCAGACTTTTTTTCCCACCTTGTGGTCTCATGCTGGATAGAATTAGACTGAATCCCAATATTGTAACTTTCATCATAATACGAGCCTTTTCCCTTGTCCTTAAATATTTTCCCAAAGCACCATAGCCGTAATGCAAATGTGCATTAGCTCATTTAACATGGGGTAAATACTAATGATATTTGTCCCTCCTCTGGCACCCACTCCCCCAAAACACTTACCCTCAAAATAGAACCATATTATTGTTGTTAGGTGTCATCAAGTCGAGTACAACTCATAGTGACCCTCTGAACAAAAGTACTGAGCCTCGTCCTGTCCTGCTCCATCCTCACACTCCCTAACACACAAGAGCCCATTGCAGTTGTCACCTTGTCCATCCACCTGATCGAGGGTCTTCCTCTCCTTTGCCAACCTTCTGCCCTTCCCAGCATCATGTCCTTCTCCAAGGAGTAACAGCTCCTAACAATATGTCCAAAGTATGGGAGGAGAAGCCTCATTATTCTTACCTCCAAAAGGCACTCTGGCTACACCCTCTCTAAGACATATCTCTGTTCTCTTGGCTGTCCATGGATGTTCAGTGCTCTTCCCCAACACCACAGCTCAAAGGCGGCCATTCTTTTTCTGTCATCTTTGCTCACTGTCCAGCTCTCAGATGCCTACCAAGTAATAGGAAAGACTATGGCCCCAATCAAGATGCACCTTAGCCCTCAAACTGACATCATTACTCCTCAATAATTTGGAGAAATAGAAATGGGGGGGGGAAAGGCTGGTGTTAGAGATAACAACTGCCTTAAACTTTAAGCTTAAGTCTCTTACTAAATAAAAATTAAAGATTTTTTTAAACCTAATAAAAGATTGAGAAATAACTTGACCCCCTTTCCAAGACATTTTTTATCCCTTATATACCTCTCATCCTGATGATGTACCAGTTTCATACTGTCACAAACATAAAGAAAGTTTTCCCCTTAATTCTTTTCTCAACTTGAGTCTGTTATTTGTTTCAGCATGGGCAAGGTCATGTCCTCCAAATACAAAGAGATCGTTCTGGCCACATACACACTCAGGCCTTAACCTTTCCTCAGCATGAAGGCAATTTGCCAATAGAATAAAGTAGGTCATCCTCAGCTAACTGCAAGTCACTGGTTTTCTCCATGATTTTCTCCCACTTATCCCAGGAAAACACTGAACAAGATGGACTGCCACAGTGACCATAACATTTGGCTCAGGCATATCAGAGTTCACGCAGAATGTGAAACTTCTGATCTCTTATTGATGGGGTCACTGTGAGTTATTGTTGACTCAACGGCAACTAACAACAACAACTCCAGAGATCCAAGGGTACTGCCCTCTGGGGTCACAATAGTTTAAAATTGTGGGGAGAAAAAAAACCAACATTTTTTATATAATTTTCAACCTCAAACCTGACAGGAAAATGAAAAATAAAAGTTGAAAGCTCAGTCAGGTGTTATTTTGAACTTTTTTTTTTTCGTTCCAAACAAGAAAATGTGAAAGGCACAAGAATTTTAACTTTCCAGAAACAAGTATCAAGGAAATCATCCTAAACCATTCAACCCCCTTAAATAATTTAGACTCTTTTAAAACACCATGTACCAAACAATTATCTAAAGATACCTAGTGGCACAATGGCTAACTCTGAGTGCTAACCAGAAAATCGCATACAGCTTAGAAAACCCTTTGGAGTGGTTCTGCTGTGTCACACAGCATCAGTCAAAATTGATTCGAGGGCCCAGAACAGCACCACAAGTAATGTTGTTAAAAATTATCAAAGGAATAAAGCTTAGAATTTACTGCAGTAAGAAATATATTGCTCAGCAAATTCTGCCTTTGTTAATGTGGCAAAAGTAGAAACTAGAAAGCAGGCAGTGATTTTTTTTTCCTTCTCTTTTTGTGTATTTCTTTTTAATTTTGTTTGTATACAAAGTTCATGTACATTGTGTTTCACACTTTGATTCATATTAACTTTCATACAATCATTCTCATTCATTAGATTTTTTTGTTGGTTTTTTTAATAGAGTGTGCAGGTGTGTGTGTGGGTGTGTGTTTGTGTGTACCATCAAATCGGATCTGACTTGTATGGGAGAAGATTGCCCCTCCTTCTCCAGCAAAGCATCTAGGGGATTTGAACCGTGTACCTCTGGGATTGCAGTGCAGTTTCTTGCCACTAGGCCACCTTATGTTTTGAAAAATCATTCATCATTGATTGTAAGATGCTACAACCATTCTGGAAGGCAGTTTGGCATTTCTTCAATAAGTTGAATTCAGAAATTCCATATGATTCTTACCGGCTTCAGTTTGGGCAAAAGAGGTTTAAGATCTTTTATATTTGTTAACTAGGTTTGTTTTAGGGAAAATCATCGACTGTGCGCGTTTTTAGTCGGAGTGCAAATCTCTCCGAGCTTCACTTTCCCCAGATTTCATTTTTCATTAATTAAATGGGTAATTAGTTGAGATGATGCCTTTGTTCATGGTAACAGCATGTGGTAAACAGCAGAGAGGACTGACTTTGGACACTAAAACAACTCAGAGTAAATTCTAGTTCATGATTTTTCATCCATGTCATCTTGGGGAAGTTTTTCAATTTATTGAGCCTGTTTCATCAGCAGTAAAATGGGGACAATACTAATGCACAAAACTGTGAGCTCTAAGCATGTTAATATATAAAACACACTGGGGCAAAGGCCTAGAGAAATAGCATAATTTTACTTCATAGCCCCTCACCCCCTGCTTTGGGAACTGAAATTCAGGCTCTTCAGGTACAAGGAGGCCAAGCCACCAAGTATTCCTAACTCAGCCCCCTTCATATCTGTCACAGCCTCCTGTGCCTCTCGCCCTGATAGTATGTTGTGTTCCCACCGTGGAGTTGATTCTGATCCATAAAGCTTTCTAGGTTGTAATCAGTACAGGAAAGAAGCCCTGATGTTGCAGCAGGTTGAGCACTGGGATGATAAGATAAAATCAGTGGTTCAAACCATCAGAAGCTCAAAGGAGAAAGGTGAGACAGTCTACTTTCCTTAATGTTTACAGTCTCAGAAATCCCAGTGGGCCAATTAATGAGTCAGTCTATCTCATTGAGGGTCTTCCTTTCTTGCACTGTCCCTCCACTCTCTTAAACATGACATCTTTTCCAAGGACTGGTCCCTCCTTGCAACATGTACAAAGTAAGTCAAATGAAGCTTCAGAATCCTTGCCTCCAAGGAGCAGCCTGGTTTCACCCTCTCCAGGACAAATCTGTTTGTTCTTCTAGCAATCCATGGTATGTTCAATACTCTTCTCCAACACCGCAGCTCAAAGATATCAATTCTCCTTCTGTCATCCCTAGTCATTATCCAGATTTCTGATGCATAGCATGTAATTGCAAAAACAATGGCCTGAATTATGTGCACCTTGGTCTCCAGACTGACACCATTGCTCTTCAGTACTTTAGAGAGGTCTCTGACAACAGACTTTCCCAATGCAATTCATCTTTTAATTTCCTGGCTGCTGCTGCAAAGAGTGTTGATTGTGGAGTCAAGCAAACTAAAGCTGTTAACAATCTCAAGCTCTTCACCATCTATCATATTTGTACCAATTGGTCCAGTGGAGAGAATCTTTGTTTTCTTGTTGTTGAACTTCAATCCATATTGAAGGCTGCAGTCCTTAACCTTCTACAGCCAGCGCTTCCAGGACAGCTTCTTTAAAACCTTTATTATCCATAAAATAAATATCAACAGAAAACTTTTAAGAGTTCCCTAGTATTTAATGTCAAAGAGATTTCACAGGTTTTAGTGATTAAAGGTTGTGTTCAAATACTAACAAAGTCTTCATAAGATCTTTAAGGAATCAATTTCAGAATTATATTCCTACTACACTGCCGTAGTGGTCAAGACAGCATGGTACTGGTACAATGACAGACACATAGATCAATGGAATCGAATTGAGAATCCAGAGATC
>NW_006399840.1:5190425-5193578 GCF_000299155.1 Elephantulus edwardii | reverse complement strand
TCTTCTCAATGTCAGCCACAACTTGTCATGATCCACACAGTCAAATGCCTTTGCATAGTCAATAAAGCACAAATAGACATTCTTCTGGTATTCCTTACTTTCGGCCAGGATCCATCTGATGTCAGCAATGATATCGCTGGTTCCATGGCCTCTTTTAAATCCCAGTTGAACTTCTGGCAAGTCCCTATATATGTACTGTTCCAGCCATTTTTAAATGATCTTCAGCAGTATTTTGCTTGCATGTGATATCAATTATATTGTTTGATAATTTTCACATTCAGTTGGACCACTCTTCTTGGGAAAAAGAACAAATGTGGACCTCTTCCAATCCGTTGACCAGACAGCCATCCTCCAAATTTCCTGACATAAACTAGTGAATGCAACCAAGTTGCATCTGTTAATTAAAACAAGTCAATTGGTATTCCATAGATTCCTGGGGCCTTATTTTTTTGCCAAGGCCTTCAAAGCAGCTTCCACTTCCTCTTTCATTACCATTGGCTCTTGTTCATATGATACTTCCTGAAATTTTTCAGTGTCAATCAATTCTTTCAGATAAATTACATACAATAGTGAAAAACATCTTCAAAAAGACTAATTCAGAAAAGAATTAAATTACATATAACTAAGAAAAAGTTTCAAAGAAATAAACTACTAATACAGGAAAGATGTATTGCCTATCCTGTTAAAAAACAGATTGAAATACTTTATAAGGCTAAAGAAAGATAAAAACCCTAACGACTCAGCAAGAAAACTAGTGGACTTAGTTGACCAATTCAACAAAGTGACAGGATACAAGGTCAACATACAAAAATCAACTGGAATTCTCTACAGTGACAAAGAACTGGAGCTAAGAAAACTAATAGCCATCATAATAGCTTATCACAAGATTAAATACTTGGTAGTAAATCTAACTAGAAACACAAAAGACCTATTCAAAGAAAATTACAAAGCATTACTGCAGGAAACAAAGAGAGACCTGGAGAAATGGAAGAATACACATTGCTCTTGGAATGGAAGACTCAATATTGTAAAAATAACAATACTACCAAAAGCAATCTACATGTTCAGTGCAATCCCAACACAAAACCCAATTCTATTCTTCAATGAGATGGAAAAAGTAATCACCAATTTCATTTGGAATGGAAAGAGGCCCTGAATAAGCAAAGCACTCCTTTAAAAAGACAAACAAGGTAGGAGGCATCTCACTCCCTCATTTCAAATCCTACAAGGCTGCCGTGGTGGTTAAGACAGCATGGTACTGGTACAATGACAGACACATAGATCAATAAAATAGAATTGAGAACCCAGAAATCAATCCATCTATCTATATGGTCAACTGATTTTTGACAAGGAGATGAAATCAGTTAAGTGGGGAAATGACAGGCTTTTTAACAAATAGTGTTTGCAAAATTGGAAAACTATCTGCAGAAAACTCAAGCAAGACCCACACCTCACATCATACACAAAAACCAACTGAAACTGGATCAAGGACCTAAGATTAAACCCAAGGACTATAAATTTTATTAGAGAAAAGCTTGGAAGAACTCTAGAAGTCCTAATCCACAATGTGAATAGTCTTTCAAGCATCCTGAAAAACCTACAACCAGAAGAGAATAAAATAGATGAATGGGATCACCTAAGAATCAAATCCCTATGCACGTCCAAAAACTTCTCCAACAGGGTAAAAAGGAAAGCCACATACTGGGAAAAAATATTTGGTAATGACATGTCTGATAAGGGACTCTTATCGCAGATATAAGTTACAGACACTTCACCAAAGAAGACATTCAGATGGCAAATAAACACATGAAGAAATGTTCAAAATCCCTAGCTCCAAGATAGATGCAAATCAAAACAACTATGAGATATCCTCTTTCCCTAATAACAATAGCAAACTTCAACAGAGCAGCAAACAACAAATGCTGGTGAGATTGTGGAGAAACTGGAACCCTTATTCACTGTTGATGGGAGTATAAAATGGTGCAACCACTATAGAAGGCAATATGGAGCTTTCTCAAAACTTTGGAAATAGAAATACCATTTGACCCAGCAATTCCATTACTGGGAATATACCTTAAAGAAACCAGAACTGCCACCCAAACAGATATATGCACCCCATATTTATTGCTGCTTTGTTCACTATAGCAAAGAATTGGAAGCAACCCAAGTGTCCATCAACAAACTAATATATAGAGAAGCTGTGGTATATCACACAATGGTATAATAATATGCAGCATTGAAAAACAAGGAACTCGTGAAATATTATACAAAATGGGTGAGACTGGAGGACATTAAGCTAAGTGAAATATCTCAGTCACAAAAGGATAAATACTGCATAATTCCATTGTTATAAAGCAGGACTGGCATTGAGGTTGGGGGGAAACTAAGAAGAGAGGGGATAAATTATGTACACTGCATTGAAACAGATGAGAGAGAGAACTGTTTAAAAGGAATATATGATTAGGTATTATTTGCATGACAAGAGTCTAGAATAAGAGCTGCATAGTAAAGTGAATTGTATAACAATGAAATAATTTTTCTTTTACATTTCAAACAGAAAAACAAACTCGGGGGAGGAGTGGGCAGGGAGAAAAACATGCAACAATGAATGAATGGGAAAAAATAAAATAAAAGAGCCTGTTAACCTGAAGGGGGGAAAAAAGACTAAAGAAAGAAAAATAGAGTTCTAAGGCAAAGAATACGAGAAGAATGTCTATCTGTGCTTCATTGACTATGGAAAGGCTTTTGGCTGTGTGGATCATAATAAGCTGTGGTTGACTCTGAGAAGAATGGGAACCCCAGAACATATTTGATTGGGCTAATGTGAAATTTATACTCAGACCAAGAGGCAGTTGTCAGAACAGAGCAAGGAGACACTACATGGTTCAAAATCAAAAAGGGGGTTCTTCAGGGATGTATTCTGTCTCCATACCTTTTCAATCTGTTTGCAGAACAGATCATCCGAGATGCTGGGCTATACGAAGAGGAATGTGGCATCAGGATTGGTGGAAGAATCATCAACAACCTACATTATGCAGATGACACAACTCTGCTTGCTGAAACTGAGGAGGACCTGAAGCGCTTGCTGCAGAAGATCAAGGACTGCAGTTTCTTATATGGACTGAAGCTCAACATCAAGAAAACAAAGATTCT
>NW_006399840.1:5177627-5189849 GCF_000299155.1 Elephantulus edwardii | reverse complement strand
GCGTTTGAGATGGCTAGGTTGGCACAGGATAGAAGAGCATATAGAGCTCTTGTACATAGGGTCGCTATGAGTCGCAAGCGACTCGATGTCACATAACAACAACAACAAGGCAAATCAGCCAGTTTTGCAGGTTGAAGGCAACTTATGTCAGTTTTATAACTAAACTATATTTGAATAATCTTTAATTTATTAATTCTACCATACAATAAAATGTAACTTGGTTTCACCCTCTCTAGGACAGATCTGTTTGCTCTGTGGCAATCTAAGGTATGTTCAATACTCATTTACAGCACCACACACAAAGGCATTGATTCTTCTTTTGTCATCTTTATTCACTGTTCAGCTCTTAGATGCATAGCAAGCAATTGAAGAAAACAAGGCCTGGGTCAGGCACACCTTAGTGTCTAGACTGACAGTGTTGCTCTTTAGTACCCTGGAGAGATCCTTGACAGAAGATGTTCTCAGTGCACTTGTATTGGGACCTTATTTCCCAGATCTCTGCACAATTCTTTCCCTTCCTGTGCATGTGGCTATCTGCATATAGACATGGTCTCCATTCCTTCCCTCTTCATGAAATTGGAAGATTAGACTGACCAATGGAGTTCAGTGCAATTGACGTAATATAACTTCTGAGGCTATCATTTGTAAACCTGACTTCCTCTGGGGTTTTTGCCTTTGGTGACGTTGACATGAGCTGATCTACACTAACCTGGCTTCTCTTCTGATTGGTCACATAGATTAAGAGGCAACTGAGTGACCTTTAAAATGCAGATTCTGAAATGAAAAGAGAGAGAAACAAAACAGTCATTTAGCAGTTTACATTTCTGACTCTTCTTTAACTTCATGTTGTAAGGTAATGAACTCAGGAATAATGAAAAAGGTGTGCATAATTCAGCTTCTTGGGTCAATGTCAGGAGGCATATTTCTCATATTAATATCCAAATCCACGTGATTTTACCCGAACAGTAAGACAATATATGAAAGGGAGAGTAGGGTGCAGGATGACATTTTGGCCTTAGACAAAGTTAATGATACACATGCAATTTCATTAAGTACAAGATCTATGACCATTTATGTTGTTAGTTAATTTTCTAATTTTCCAGTCTTAAGTAAGTTAATTGCAAAGTTCAACGTAAATCACAAGCTTTGAAATAGTTACAAAGCAGATACATTTGTGACAAAAGCTGAACTATAGGAAAGAAAATCTGCAATAATTTTCTTCCAAAAATAGAAAATTTGGTACACCACTATATTGTGGAGAAAATCCTTACTTACATTTCTTTCTAATACCAATTTGAACAAGCTAAAGGAATTCAAATTACTTTAATAACCTTTATATCTTCAATGTAGTCCAGAAAATAGAAAGAAGTTCTCTACCTTCAGAAAATAACCATTTCACTCTCTGGGACATATCTTTTCTAATAAAGCTATCTTTACTTTCATCATCAAAAAGAAAGAAAACAGAAGAAAGTTGACTACAAGTGTCTGTATTTTAACTATTTCAAACCTTGCTCTGTTCTGACCACTGTTTCCTGGTCTAAGTATGTTGTTATTTTTAGGTGCCATCAAGTCGAGTACGACTCATAGTGACCCTGTGAACCGCGGATCTGAATCCCATCCTATCCTGTGCCATTTTCACACTTCCTGACACATTAGAGGCCACTATGGCAGTCACCATGTCAATCCACCTGATCAAGGGTTTTCTTCTCCTTTTCTTTCCTTTTCGCCACCCTTCCAAGCATCATATCCTCCTCCAAGGAATAGCCCCTCCTAGCAACATACCTGAAGTATGTGAGGTGAAGCCTCATCATCCTTGCCTCCAATGAACATTCAGGCTGTACCCTCTTCAACACATATTTATTTGTTTTTTTGGCAGTCCATAGGATATTCAGTGCTTTTCTCCAACACCACAACTCAAAGGCATCAATTCTTCTTTTGTCATCCTTATTCATTTTCCAGCTCTCAGATGCATAGCAAATGATCAGAAAAAACATGGCCTGAATAATACACACCTTCATCCTCAAACTGACATCTTTACTCCTCAATAAGGGAGCTCTGGTGGACTAGTGGTAAGAAGCTGCACTACAATCCCAAAGGCACACAGTTCAAAGCCACGAGCTTCTTTGTGGGAGAAATCCCATGTGATTAACTGCCTCTGAAAACCCACTGGAAGGTCAGTTATGGGTCGGTTCTGACTCGATGCTACACAACAACAAAAATAGCACTCTTAAATAGTTTGAAGAGGTCCTTAGCTGCAAACTTTTCTAATGCAATACATCTTCTGATTTCCTGACTGCTGGTACCAAGGGGGTTAATTGTGGATCCAAATAATATGAAATTGTTTACAGATTCAATCTCTTCTCTATCCACCATGATGTTGTGTATCGGTCCAGTGGTAAGAATTTTTTTTTCTTGACATTGAGATGCAATCCATATTAAAGTCTGCATTTCTTGATCTTCTTCAAGTACTTCAAGTCCTCCTCACTTTCACCAAACAAGGTTGTTTTATATAAGCACAATCAGTTGTTCTGGGATTCCCAATCTTCTCAATATTAGCCACAATTTGTTGTGATCTACACAGTTAAATGTCTCAGCATGTCTCAGCATAGTCAATTAAACACAGATAGACATTCCTCTGGTATTCTCTACTTTCAGCCAAGATCCATCTGACATTGGCTATTATGTCCTAGTGCAATGCCTCTTCTCAACCCAGCTTGGACTTTTGGTAGTTCTCTGTGGATGTAATGTTCCAGTCAGGTTTTGGATAATATTCAGCAGGACTTTGCTTGCATGTGATATTAGTGACATTGTTTGATAATCTCCTCTCTAGTGGATCACCTTTTTTGGGAATGAGTGTGAACATGAATCTCTTCCAGTCAGTTACTCTTCCAGGTAATAAATAAACCTTCAGATTTCTTGGCACAATCTGGTGAACATGTCCAGAGGAGCATGTTTGTTGAAATATGTTCATTTATATCCTATCAAGTGGGACCTTGTTTTTTGTTAATTCCTTCAGAGCAGTTTGAACTTCCTCCTTCATCACACCATTGCCTCTTGCTCATATGTTGTTGCATGAATATGTCAGCCAATTATTTTTGATACAGTGATTCTGTGTATTACCACCATCTTCTTTAGATGCTTCCTGGATCATTCAATATTCTGCCCATAGCACCCTTAAATGTTGCCACTTGGAGCTTGAATTTGTTCTTCCATTTCTTGAGCTTAAGAAATGCCAAGTGAAAAAAAAATAATGAAAATAATGGGAAAAAAAGTAAATGCCAAGTGAATTGATTCTTTTTTTATTTTCTGACTCCAGCTCTTTGCATATTCTATTACAGTGCTTTGTTTTATCTTTTTGAGCTACGCTTTGAAATCTTCTGTTCAGCTCCTTAAGTTCCTGATTTCTTCTGTAAAGTTTGGCTTCTCTGCATTCTAGTGTAATATTCAGAATCTCTTCTGAGATATAATGTGTGTATGTATATATATCACATCAGGAACATCATTATAGAACTGTATTAGACATATCTTAAAGGGATTTATTTTACTATTTTATTTTACTATTTCAACAGTGATTGCTGTTGTGAGGTACTATCAAACTGTCTACAATTTACGGTGATCCAATGAACAGAAGATGGGAACTAGGCTCTATCATGCACCATTTTCAAGATCTCTGCTGTTTTAATAACAATAATTTCTGGGTTAGAAGGCTAAGTCTCAGGGAAAATATCTAAGTCAATTGGCATAAGATAGTTTCTAAAAATAATATTGCATGTCTTAATTCTATGGAAAGCATTTGAGATATTAATAGTTTGAAAGTGGCCACCTAAGAGACCATTGTTAGTCTCTTCCTTCCTGTTATTGTTGTTGTGTACTGTCGAGTTGGAATTGCCCTATAGCTGATCCTCCAGAATACTTTGAGAGGCAGTTTAATCAAATGGGAGGAGATTACCCATCCTTCTCTTGCAAAGGAAATAAAGAAAACCAAAGACTCAAGGAAGCAATTAGTCCAAAGAATTCTGGCCCAGATGAACCACTGCCTCCTCCAAGAACAGAAGAACTAGGTGGTGCCCAACTCCCGACCTCCAGATCTCACCAGGAACACAATAGAATGTCCTCGTTAGAATGGATTAAAAAAAATGTAGACCAAAATTCACATTCACTGAAGAGATAAAAACCTTACTAGCCTAACAGATACTGAAGGAGCCCTGGAGATTATTTGGCTAAAACAACCTTCAACTTCAAGCTGGAGCCATTCTCAATACCACCTTTCAGCCAAATAATAGACTGTTTTATATAATAAACAAACTACCATCCCCTCTAAATCTCCTATAAAAGGAAACTGTCATGGTCTGTCTGCACCCCATTCTGATCTCTGTGCAGTCATCTGGTGTCCCTCTCTGCTCTATCTAAGAAAGGCCTGTTCCTTACTTGGGACCAGCTTCTTCTTTCTCTCTCACAACTGTCCTTCTAGACTGTGTTCATTGATACACAATAACAACAACATTGTCTACATAGTCTACATTTCAATACAACTCTAGAAAGAGTTTTAAAAGACAAAAAAAATAGAAAACGTTAACATTTTAGACTTTTCCCATATTGATGTAAATATTTAGAGTTTAAAATGCTCCAATAAATAACAACTTTTTAAAAAAACAACAAAGGATCCTGCAGCGTAATTATAATTTGTATCTATTCTTCTGAAACAATCAATCAATATTTTTGCTTTTCATTTTTTAAAGAAATCAAATACTGTTTATGTGTGTATATTTTCTGATAATCTCTTCCTATTCTTTTAGTGTCTTTCAGAAAGCATTTGACTGCACTTTAAATGCATGTTAAAATTAGGTCGATGAGATTAAAAGGAAGAGTTTAAATATGTTGGTGGGCCAGTTACCTTATAAATATTTTGTTTCTTCCATGCCAACATTACATATTCAACACTTGTTTTGATCCATTTTGTGTGCTAAAAGCTTTTTTTTTTTTTGCTAAAAGCTATTTTTAAACACATTTCTTACTGCTGTCTTCAAAAGAGTTAAATTAAACCACTTAGATATTGTTTATTGGCTTAAATTATTTCAGACCTCAGTAGAGGTGTTTGTCACAACAAATTTCTTCCCTGTTGCCTGTGAAGACCCAAGGAAAATGAAAAATATTATACCGACCTTAGTTTCAGAGTAAATCCACTTCAAAAGCTTAGAGTCAAACTTTGAAGTTTCCTCCACTTCAAAAGCTTTGCCTTGAAGGATGTTGTGGAGAGAGAGATACCCTGAATATTAAGGTTAGTTTAGAATTACTTCTTGTGGTGAAAAATAAAAGCCAAATAATAAAGGGGAGAAAAAGACTGTAAGAAAACTGAAAGAGATATACTGCTGTTGTAGATACAGTGTGCTACTGAATCAAATGGACTCATAACTGACCCTCCAGCAGGTTTCCAGAGGATGTAAATCTAACGGAAGGACGTTGGCCATCTTCTTTCATTTGGTGGTGGATTCAAAGTGCTTGTCTTTCAGTTGGCAGCACGATTCTTTAACCATTAGATGTTGTTGTGTGCTGTTATGTGCCATTGAGTCACCTGTGACCCATAGCTACCCTATGTACAGCAGTTTTGAACTATGTCCTGTCCTGAGCCAGTCACTAATTCCAACACATCAACCCCCATTGCCCCAGTCACTGTATCAATCCATCTCATGTGGGGTCTTCCTCTTCTGCACTGTCCTTCCACCCTTCCAAGCATAATGTCCTTCTCCAAGGACTAGTAGCTCCTGGCCACATGCCCCAAGTATGTGAGATGAGGCTTCAAAATCCTAGCCTCTAAGGAGAGACTTGGTTTCACCCTCTCCAAGACAGATTGATTTGTTTTCTTGGGAGTCCATGGTGTGTTCAAGGCTCTTCTCCAGCACCACTACTCGAAGGCATCTCTTCTTCTGTCCTGATTAATCATTGTCCAGCTCTCTGAAGTATAACAAGTAATTGCAAAGACCATGGCCTAAAGTAAGTGCACCTTAGTCTCTAGACTGACATTGTTGCTTTTCAGCACTCTGGAGAGGTCCCTAACAGCAAATTTTCCCAATGCTGGTGTTAATAGAGTTAATTGTGGAGCCGAGCAAGCTGTAATTTCTAACAACCTCAATCTCTTCTCCATCTGATATGGTGCTGCCAATTGGCCCAGTGGTAAGAATCTTTGTTTTCTTGATGTGGAATTTCAATCCATACTAGAAATTTTAAAAATTACTTTTCCCTGATGCAAATATAAATGTTTGTTTTACAAGAATTTCTTCATGGTTTTTCTTGCTGGTGGCTCCTCTTCTTAGTAACTTCCAACCACAAAATTTATATTGTTCATCCTAATTTAAATATTATAAAAAGTCTGAACATTTTCTTTCATCCTAACTTAGAGCTCCTTCATGAGATAGCAGCACTCAGAGAGATGGTGGGTGGCAGCTACCCTTGGCACCATGTTTGTCAGGGACAATGCCAGATAGATGGTGGGCAGTAGCTGAGAGCACCCAGGGAGCCATTCTCACTGAGACAGACAGTAGTAGGTGGCTAGGAGCAGCCGGAGAATCATCTTCCCTGGGAGGAGCATCCACACAGACTGCGAGCAAGAGCAGAGTCTGAGCCGTCCTTGCCAGGAGAGGTCAGTAGGCTCAGCCGTGCTTGCTGGAGAGTATTGGAGATAACATTTTATCTGCCATGTTGTTTTGTGTGTGTTTTTTAATTTGGGGGAGAGAGGGTGGGAAGGGATGACCTGCATAATGCTGCTTACATTATAATTTGTATATGTGCATGTTTGTTTGTTCAAAGGTGGCTTTTGAGAGTTCAAAACTTGTCTGTCAGTTTACTGTACCTTGCTGGCTGCTGTGATGCTGGAAGCTGTACCACTGGCATTTTAATACCAGCAGGTCAGCCATAGTGCGCAAGTTTCAGTGGACCTTTCCGTTTAAGACAAATAAAGAAGGATTAACCAACCACATCTGAAATAACTGGCCTTTAAAACCCTATGAACAATTCAGGGGGAATAATTAGATACAGAATAGAGGTAGAGCCCATAGAGTTGTTGTTGGGTACAGGCGTGTTAAGTACGAGCCATGAGCCATAGTGATCTCATGAAAAACAGATATTAACCTTGTCCTATCCTGTGCCGTCCTTACATTTCTGACACATTAAAACCCATTGCAGCAATCACTGTGTCTATCCACCTGGCTGAGGATCTTGCTTTCTTTCACCAAACCTTTACCTTCCCAAGCATGATGTACCTTTCCAAGAAATAACCTCTTCTAGCAACATGCCTGAAGTGTGTGAGATGATGTTTTATCATCTTTGCCTCCAAGGAGCACTCTGGCTGACCTTTCTCCAAGACATATTTGTTTGTTATTTTGGCAGCCCATGAGATATCCAGCACTCTTCTCCAACACCACAGTTCAAAAACATTCCTTCTTCTTCTGTTATCCTTATTCATTGTCCAGCTCTCAGACACAGAGCAAGTAATTTTAAATGACTATGGCTTAAATCAGGAGAAACAACTGTAACTAATCATAAATTCAAACTAAAAGAACTGAAGAGAAAATTCAAGGCTTATATCACAGTGTTGAATGATATTATGGGCAATATATTGAATGACCCAGAAAGCCTCAAAAGATGGAAGGAATACACAGAGTCACTGTACCAGAAAGAAATGATTGACATGGAAAAATTTCAGGAAGTACCATATGCACAGGAGCCAATAGTAATGAAAGAGGAAATGAAGCTGCATTGAAAGCCTTGGCAAAAAGAAAGGCCTAGAAATCGATGAGATACCAATTGACTTTTTTTCAATTAATAGATGCAGCCTTGGATACACTCACTGGTCTATGCCAGGAAATTTGGAGGATGATTGTCTGGCTAACAGATTGGAACCAGTCCATATTTTTTTCCCATGCCCAAGAAGGATGATCCAACTGAATGTGGAGATTATCAAATAATATCATTGATATCACATGCAAGCAGAATACTGAAGATTATTCAAAAATGGCTGAAACAGTACATATATAGGGGACTACCAGAAGTTTAAGCGAGATTTAGAAGAGGCTATGTCACCAGGGATATCATTGCTGATGTCAGATCGATCCTGGCTGAAAGTAAGGAATACAAGAAAAATGTCTATTTGTGCTTTATTAACTATGCAAAGGTGTTTTGATTGTGTGGATCATGACAAGCTGTGGCTGACATTGAGAAGACTAAAAATCACAGAGCACATAATTGTGCTCATGAGAAACGTATACCTGGAACAGGAGGTTGTTGTGTGAACAGAGCTGGGGAACACTACATGGTTTGGAATTGGGAAGAGAGTGCTTCAGAGATATATTCTATCTCTATACCTGTTCAATCTGTATGCTGAGCAAATTATCTGAGAAGCTGGACTCTGTGAAGAGGAATGTGGCATCAGGATTGGAGGAGACTCATCAATAACCTGTATTATGCAGATGATATAACCTTACTTGCAGAAAGTGAGGAGGATTTGAAGCACTTGTTGCAGAAGATCAAGGAATGCAGTCTTCAGTATGGATTGCATCTCAATATCAAGAAAGCAAAGATTCTTACCACTGTGCCAATAGGCAGTGTCATGACGGATGGAGAGAAGACTGAAATTGTCAACAGTTCCATTTTGCTTGGCTCCACAATTAATACATGTTGTAGAATATCAAAGAATACAGCCTCAATATAGATTGCATCTCAAAGTCAAGAAAACAAAAGTTGTTACCACTGGATTGATAGGCAACATCATAATAGATGGAGAAAAGATTGCAACTGTCAACAAATTCATCTTATTTGGAACTACAATCAACACACCCTTGGTACCAGCAGTCAGGAAACCAGGAGATACTTTGCACTGACAAAGACTGCAGTTAGGGACCACACCAAATTACTGAGAGGCAATATCTGTTTGAGGATTAAGGTATATCTGATTCAGTCCATTATGTTTCTGATCATTTGCTATGCATCTGAGAGCCATATGACAGAAAACTGATGCCTTTGTGATGTGGTGATGGAGAATAGTACTGAACATCCCATGAACTGCCAAAAGAACAAACAAATATGTCTTGGAGAAAATATAGACAGAGTGGCCTTGGAGGCAAAGATGATAAAGCTTCATCTCACATACTTCAAGCATGTTGATATGAGAAGCTGTTCCTTGGAGAGGGAGATCATGCTTGGAAAGACAGAGGGTCAGGGGAGGAAAGGAAGACCCTCAACCAGGTGGATTGACACAGTGACTGTCGCAATTGGTTCTAGTATGTCAGCAAGTGTAAAGATGGCACAGGATAAGACAGGGTTCAGATATGTTCATCAGGTCTCTATGGGTCATATTTTATGGCACCTAACAATAACTATGCTAGGAATGGAAAATTGAGGAAGAATAGTAATATATTAATAGTGATAGTAATATATTAATAGTGAAAAAGAACATTTTTCTCTATCCTGAAATGTTCTTCTCTACAAAGGTCTGTCTTGGAGAGGGTGAAACCAACTCTCAGCTTGGAGGCTAGGATTTTGAAGCTCCATCTCACATACTTTGGGCACGTGGCCAGGAGGAACCAGTCCTTAGAGAAGGACGTCATGCTTGGAATGGTAGAGGGACAGTGCAGAAGAGTAAGACCCCAGATGAGATGTATTGATACAGTAACTGGGGTAATGAGGATGGGTGTGTTGGAATGAGTGAGACTGGCTCAGGATAGGGCAGGATTCAGAGCTGCTGTACATAGAGTTGTCATGAGTTGCAAGTGACTTGAAGGCACATAACAGCAACAACAACAGCATCCTGAAGTGAAATAATGCGTGATTGATAGGATTCCATCTATATGTATACAAGGAAGTCTTGTTCATACAACTGTTATTCAAATAACAATAACAAGTAAAGATAAAGATGAGGAAGTTGAGTAATTCTACCAACATTTGTTTAGTAGAGGGGGGAAAAAAGATTGAAACTGTCAACAACTTCATCTTACTTGGATCCACAATGAATACACTTGGCACCAGCAGTCAGATTAAGAAACATACTACACTTGAACTGGGGAAATCTAATCAAAGACCTCTCCAAATTATTGAGGAGCAGTGGTGTTAGGTCGAGAAATAAGGTACTCCTAATTCAAGGTGTGATCTTTCTAGTCACTTGCTATGCTGCTGAGAGTTTGGCAATGAATAAGGATGTTGTTGTTGCTGTTAGGTGCCATCAAGTCAAACATAATTTATAGTGACTCTATGAACAAAAGACCTGAACCTTGCTCTGACCTGCGTCATCCTCATGCTTCCTGAAACACAAAAGCCCATTGCTGAAGTCACCATATCAATCCACTGCTTGAGGGTCTTCTCCTTCACTGAACCTCTACTCTTCCCAACATCATGTCCTTCTCCAAGGCATAACACCTTCTACCAACATGTCCAAAGTGTGTGAGGTGAAGCCTCATCATACTTGCCTCCAAAGAGCACTCCAGCTTCACCCTTTCTCTCCAAGACATATCTGTTCGTTCTCTCGGCTGTCCATGCGTGTTCTTCTCCAACACCATAGCTCAAAGCCATCAATTCTTTTCCTGTTGTCCTGATTCATTGTCCAGGTCTCAGATGTATAGCAAGTAATCAGAAAGACTATGGCGTGAATCAGACTTACCTTAGTACGTCTTAATCTGTCTTAATCAGGGAGCTCCACCAAAACCTGTCCACAATGGGAAGACCTTTTGGCATTTGTCACACCAGTGGCACAAATTTCAGAATCATAGCAACCTCAATTAATTTCAGGAGAGGAAATTGAAACTGTCAACAGCTTCATCTTGCTTGGATCCACAAATAATACCTTTGGTACGAGCTGTCAGGAAATCAGGAGATGCATTGCACTGGGAAAATGCTTCAGGTCCTCCTCAGTTTCAAGCAAGGTTGTGTCATCTGCATAATGCAAGTTGTTAAAAAATCTTCCTCTAATCCTGATGTCACATTTCTCTTCATAACGTCCAGCCCCTCAAATGATCTGTTTTATATATATACACACACACACATACATACATAAAGTATGGAGGAAGGATGCATCCTTGATGCACTTCTTTCTTGATTTTGAAACATGCAGTGTTTCCTTGCTCTAGTCTTGTGACTGCTTCCTGGTCTATGTATAGGTTTCATATGTGCACAATGTTCTAAGATTCCTGTTTTTCTCAAGACTAGCCACAATTTGTTGTGATCCACAGAGTCAAATGCTTTTGCATAGTCAAGAAAATACAAATAGACATTCTTCTGGTACTCCTTGCTTTCAGCCAAGTTTCATCTGATGTTGGCATATTCCTAGTGCCACAGACTCTTCTAAACCCAGCTTATATGTATGGCAGTTCTCTGTTGCTGTATTATTTGAGTGGTTTTTGAATAATCTTCAGCAAGATTTTGTTTACATGTGATCTTAGTGATATTGTTGGATAATTTCCACACTGTTGGATCACCTTTTTTTGGAATGGAAATAATTATGGATCTCTTCTGGGTAACGGTCATGTAACTGTCCTCCATATATCTTGGCACCACCTGGTGAGTACATCCAGGGCTGCATCTGTTTGTTGAAATATGTTAATCTATATTCCATCAAATCTGGGGGCATATTTTTTTTCCAATTCATTAAGAGCAGCATGAACTTCGACCTTCATCATCATTGCCCAGCCCAGAGTGCCGTCATTACTGAAAAGTAGAGATAAAGAGTGAACAGAAGTGACTGAAGGCCTGACTCATCATATCAGGAGTTAGTTGTGGGGAATAGGGTGCTGGTGGATTGATAGGACGGAAGGAGGTGAGGGCAGGGTTGAGCAGGGCAAAGGGGCTGGACAATGACATATATGCCAAAGTGGAGAGGACCAGCAACAAATCTGTTAGTTGTGTGATGGGAAGGGTCTTTCATCTGTCTTTATGGGTGGGTAAAAGCTTGTCTATCATATATTGAAGTAAAGCTGAGCATCCAAATTTAGACAGACTAGGAAGAAGGATTGGCCATTTACTTCTGAAATAATAGGCCTTCCAAACCTCTGTGAATAGAGCACCCTTGGACTAGTAAATATGGCTGGCACCTAAGTATGATTACAGTCTTCCCAGTATCCTGGAAAACCTACAACCAGGAGAAGATAACAGATGAATGGGATCTTCTAAGACTCAAATCCCTATGCACATCCAAAAACTTCTCCAGTAGGGTAAAAAGGGAAGCCACTGACTGGGAAAAAG
>NW_006399840.1:5172053-5176247 GCF_000299155.1 Elephantulus edwardii | reverse complement strand
AAAAAAAACACAAATGAGGAGGAACAGTTGAAAACAGACACTAGTGATTAGAATGAGAGAAGTATGAATGTAAGAAAACTGGACATTGTTAAAGAGGATGGAATGGACAAATATTGACATATTAGGCATTGGCAAGCTGAGATGGATTGGCATAGGCTTTTTTGTATCAGATAATCAAATGATCTATTACATTGGAAATGATAAAGTGAGGAAAATGGGTTCACATTTATAGTTAAAAAGATAATTTTTAGATTCATCCTGAAATACAATATTGTGCATAACAGGATAATAGCCATATGAATACAAGGAAGACCTATCAATAGCACTATCATTCAAATATATGCACCAATGACTAAAGCTAGCGAGGAGGAAATATATTTCTACCAATTTTTGTGGTCAAAAATCAATCAAACACGCAACCAAGTTTCATTAGTAATAATTGTTGACTAGAATGCAAAAGTTAGGAACAAGGAAGAAGGATTAGTTGTCAGAAAATATGGACTTGTTTGACAGAAATGAGGCTGGAGAAATAATATTTTACATTTATTTCTTCATTGCACATATCTTTTGTTAAAAAACACAAACCACAAAACAGCAACTATACACATGGACCTCACCTGATGGACTATCTAAGAATCAGATTTATTATATCTATGGAAAGAATTATTGGATAAGCTAGTTCAACATCAGCTGTGAAAACTAGGCCAGGTACTGACTGCGGAAGAGACCATCAACCACTCATACGCAAGTTCGAACGAACTGAAGCTAAAGAAAATTAATCCACAAGAACCAAAATTTGACCTTGAGTCTCTCTCATCTGAATTTAAAAACCATATTCAGAACAGATTTGAGGCATGGGACACTAATGAACAAAGGCCAGATGAGCTGTGGGAGGGCATCAAGGATATCACCCATGAAGAATGCAAAAGGTTGTTACAAAGCGGAGGAGGAAGAAAAGACCAGAAGGAACTCTGAATATTGCACTAGAATATTTACTAGAGAAAAGAAATTGGGAACTTAAGATGCTGAACAGAAGATTTCAAAAGGCAGCTTGGAAAGACAAACCAAAAAAATATAATAAAATATATAAGAACTAGAGTCAGAAAATCAAAAAGGACCAATTCACTTGGCATTTCTTAAGCTGAAGCTTGAACAAATTCAAGCTCCAAATGGCAACACTTAAGGGTGCTATAGGAGAATACTTAATGATCTAGGAAGTATCAAGAGAAGATGGAAGGAGTACACAGAGTCATTTCACCAAAAATAATTGGCTGACATAAGAATTTCATGAAACAACATATTATTGTGAATTACTCATGTGCAAATTCAAACTGAGGTTGAAGGAAATGAAAGTAAATCCACAAGATCTAAAGTACAACTAGGTCAATCCTGCTTGAATGTAAAAATCATCTCCAGAATAGGTTTGACACATTCAATGCCAGATGATCGAAGACCAGATGAGTTGTGGGGTGACATCAAAATATCATCCATGAAAAGAGCAAAAGGTTATTATCAAGAGGAGAAAGGGAAAAAATGGATAAGAAGAGACTAAAAAATTACACTAAAGGGAAGAGATGCAGAAGTAAAAGAAATGAGCAGAAGATTTCAAAGAACAACTCGAAAATAAAAAGCAAAGTATCATATAGGAATATGCAAGGAGCTGGAGCTGGTGACTTTAAAAGGAAGAACTCACTGAACATTTTTCAGATGGAAAGAATGGAAAACAAGTTCAAGCATCAAGTTGCAATAATGAGAGATGCTATAGGTAAATTCTCGAATGAATCAAGACGCATCAAAAGAAGATGGAAGGGGGGAAAAGAGAAGTTGGAAGGAACACACAAAGTCTCTGTACAAAAAAAAATTGTCAACACTAAAATATTTAAGGAAGTTGTTGAGTGCTGTGGAGTCAAATACAACTTATAATGACTCTATGAATAACAGATCTGAGCCATTAATCCTGTGTCATTCTTATCATCCCTGATAAGATATATTTTATGCCATTGCTGCAGGGTCAGTCTATCTCAATGAGGGTCTTCTTCTCTTTTGCTGTCTCTCCACCTTTCCAAGCATGATGTGTTTTTCCAATGAATAGCCTCTCCTAACAACCTGCCCAAAATATGTGAGACAAAGCTTCATCGTCCTTGCCTCCAAGGTGCGCACAGGCTGCACTTTCTCCAAGAAATATCTGTTTATTCTTTTGGCAAACCATGGGACAGTGAGCACTCTTGCAACACATGAAGTAGCATATGATAGAGTCAATAGTGATGAGAGAAGAAAGTCAAAATGCACTGAAGGCAATTGGCAAAAACTCAACAAGCCAGGGGTACTCATGAATCTCTGCTTCTCAAGTCAGCAACCCTTTTTTGCTTATCCATACATCTGTGCAAGCTGAAGAAACACATCCAATCTCAGCCTGTCCCTTTGTTGCTGCATGCCTCCTAGTTCCATTCCAATAGATCCAGGTGATCCCTACAAGTAAGTATACTTACCAGTTCCCTTTAACTTCAAGTCCTTGGAGTGGGCTCTGATGGGCATCAACTTTAGTCTGCTTCAGAAGCCAAACATCTTTTTCTAGTTTTTTTAAAGTCAGTTTCTTTCCCTCCCCCCAACCCTCTGCACTCTTTCCGCATGCTTTGAGCTAGTGTTGATTGCTCTGAACTGAACATTCCTTATGGAGGCAGGTGTTCAAAATTTCCAAACTGAATAGAATATCCTTTAGCAAAAAGGACATGTCTGTTCCCTCAAAGTGCTAGTTTGACAAGGATGGGCAAATCAGAAATTGATTATCTAAAGTGACAATGTTACGTATGAAATAACTGGCTTACATGCTTTTATGTGTAATGCAGTTATTAGTAAGATGACTGTAAGGGAAAAGTTAATTTTTCAAGTGCATTAGTAAATGGTTAGAAAAGCCAAGGGGTTGTCTGTGTGTCAAGGGTTCATTGTTCAAAATGGTTTTCCTAGTCGTTGAATTTGACTTTGCCACATGGATAATGGGGACATGCAAATGGAGTATGTTGGTCTATTCACAGAAGATTGACTACTCTTGCCGTTAAACTGAATGGATTCAACACCAGAAATTGAGAGTCTCACCACTTACAAAGAAGAATCAGAGAATATAGAGTGCTCACATTTCAGGGCAAAGGATTCCTGCAATGCCCAAACTGGGGTCTATAGAAGCAGCAACCACAGCAGAAAACCAAAGACGTGACATGATACAAAGCTGACCTTGGGACTGCTACTCCATGGAACCAGAGCTATGAACCTTTGTTCAAGTTTTTTGGAGGACTGAGGGGAGACACCATAATTGGTAGGACTAAGAGCTTTGTTACACAGGCCTAAAGTTGCACGGCTGAAGGCTGAGGTGCCTATGAGTACATTTTTGAAGCTGTACTAACTGATCAATTGTAACTTGCTGTCAAACTGAATTATATAGCCTTTTGACTTTCTTAATGAACGCATGTTGTTGTTGTTGTTGTTATGTGCTGTTGAGTTTCCTGCAACTCATAGCGACCATATGTACAACAGCCCTAAACCCTTTTCTATCACGGGCCAATTTTCTTGTCTCTCCCCTATCCCCACTACACCGGTCACTGAATCAATCCATCTTATCAAAGGTCTTCCTCTCCTGTACTGTCCCTCCACCCTCCCAAGCATGATGTCCCTCTCCAAAGACTGATCCCGCCTTGCAACCTGTCCATAGTATGTCAGACGGAGCTTCAGAATCCTTGTCTGCAAGGAGCAGCCTGGCTTCACCCTCTCCAGGAAAAATTTGTTTGTTCTCCTAGCAGTCCAGGGTGTATTCAATACTCTTCTCCACCACCACAGCTCAAAGGCATCAACTCTCCTTCTATCCTCCCTAGTCATTGTCAAGCTTTCCGATGCATAACAAGTAATTGGGGGGGGGGGTAAAACAAACATGGCCTGGATCAGGCACACCCCACAATCATGGGGAAAAAAATTTAGAAAGGAAAAAAAAAATCTTCATTACTGGGTCAACAGGCAACATCATGATGTTGTTGTTGTTGTTGTTGTTGTTATGTGCCGTCGAGTCGCCTGCGACTCATAGCGACCCTATGTACAACAGCCCTAAACTCCACTCTATCCTGTGCCAATCGCACTGTCTCTGACACTCCCATCCCAATTATCCCAGTCACTGAATCAATCCACCTCATAGAGGGCCTTCCTCTCCTG
>NW_006399840.1:5161757-5170803 GCF_000299155.1 Elephantulus edwardii | reverse complement strand
CTTCTTTCATCACCATAGGCTCTTGCTCATATGTTGTTTCATGAAATTCTTGGTGTTAGTTGCAGTTGGAGATGAAGAAAAGACTGAAGTTATAAATTAAAGAGAAGAGATTGCCTACCTTTCTCTTCAGATCGGCTGGTAGATTTGGACAACCCTTTTAGGAACCTAGAAATAGTCACTCTGAATCTAGCAAAGTAATAAACTTCATAACCTCTTTGAGGTTGTTGTATTATTGTTGTGTGCCATTGAGTCAGAAGTGACTCATAGCTGACCCTCCGGTGGGTTTCCATAGGCAATAAATCACACAGAAGGAGATTGTCCATCTTTCTCCATGGAGCAGCTAGTGGATTCGAACCACTCTCCTGTGGGATAAAAGCCAAAAGCTGGAAAGTGAGGTGGATGAACAAAATGTAGTATATACATAATATACAATATTTATGCAAATTTAAGGAGAAATTAAGTCCTGATACATTCCATAGTGCGGATGGACCTTGAAAGTATTATGATGAGTAAAATAATCAGATACAAAAAAATATTGTAGGATGCTTTCTGTAGGAAATGTCTGTAATAGGTAAACACATAGAGAAGAAAGTTTAACAGTAGTCATGAGAATTAGAAGTTGTTGCTGCTGCTGCCCCTGTTGCTGTTGTGTACCATCAAGTAGGAACTGACTCACAGCTAATCCTCCAGCAGGTTTTCAAGAGGCAGTAAATCACATGGGAGGAGATTGTCCATGTTTCTCCTGAAGAGCAGCTAATAGATTCAAACCTATACCTTTGCATTTGCAGTGCGATTCCCTACCACTAAGACACCAGGGTATGAAACTGTGCTGTCAACCGAAAGACACACAGTTCAAACTCACCAACTGCTCCTTGGGAGAAAGATGGGCAGTCTCCTCCGCGTGTGATTTACTGCCTCAGGATAACCCACTGCAGGGCCAGGGAAATGAGTCATTTCTCACCGCATGGTACACAACAGCAACAACAGCATCAAGAATGGAATCATCGAAGTCCCTTAGGGTATGTGAGTGTCTGTTAACGGTAGTGGAACAAGTGAAATAACAAAATGGGAAATAAAATGGATAAATAGTAAAATATATACATTCCTTTCACTATCTGAAAGTAAGAGCGTTCCTAAAAACCTTTCTTATAACAAAATGGCATAAAGCAAAGAAGCAATTACTAGCAACTTAGACAAAAAAATTTTTAACATTCCCAGACCCAAATGATATCAAATCATACCAGATAACCCAATGTGAAGGTATGATGACTGGAGGCTGAGCTGTGGAGTGTAGTTTTCAGGAAAGGAGCTTGGCTAGGACACTCTGGCTCCTTTGGGTGCCTGCTACTTCTATAAGCATTTGCTGCAAACAAATGCTGAATGCTAGTATCATTTTACATCTTTTTTTTTTTATAAAAGTGAGACTTTTCTTTGGATTTCTTTTGATTAACAAAATTTATATAATGTACATCTTTCATAAAACCAAAGTAAACTTTTGAAAATTGGGGATGAGGTGAAGGGGTACCCAACTGCAACTAACACCAATAATGTGCCAGCAGTAATCCAATTAGTAAATAAAAGGGAAAATTATCCCTTCAAGCTTTCTTCAGCTACCTATACCAGAAAACTCCCAACTAGGATAATTTAAACAAACAAGGACTTACTTGTCTCACATGTCTGAAGGTGGAGATTTAATTACATTGGTTCAGGGGCATAATAATGTTAAAGGTCTTGGAACATAGCACATTGTATTCATATTTAAGTCCGAATGAAAGGAGAACAATGCTGGGTGCAGTTCTCCCCCCCCCACCCCTAGGAAATAAAAAATTTTCACAGGAGCCCTCCCCACACCAGATTCCTGCTGACATTTCACTAGAAATGTGTAGCAGGTTTTTAACAGTATCTTCTGTAGCTAAAAAAGAAAGTTGTGAATTATATCTAGATTTGAAGACTTATGTTTTCTTTATGTTGAGTTGTAATCCATACTTAAGTCTATTGATAGTCTCTGAACTTCATCTACAAAGTATATTATTAGAACTATCAAAAATCCAAGATAATGTCAGGAATTAAAGAAGGATTCTGAAACTCCTGAGATATATAACCCAGAATCTTTGCATTCATATATTAATGTTAGTGACAGACAACCATCATATAAATAATTATACACAACATAATAGCAAATGTAAAGTCCAGTTAAAAAAAAAATAGAGTAAGAAGTTAACAGTAATGAGTGTTACGGCTACTATTTTGGATGAAGTGGTTACCTAGCGAAAATGATGTGAACATTTAGATATTAAAATAAGAAATTACTACGGGGAATACAAATGGATTAGTAAGAGAATATCATTTGAAAATTATCACGATGCTTTTCTCATTATAGTAGATAATACTCCCAAGGTGAGAGAATTACCTTGGAATAATCCTGTTGAACATGAGTGCCATTTAACTTCCTGTTCATCATTTTCTCCAACAGGAGGTTAGTTCTAGAAACTAAGTGTAGCATAAAAAGGAAGGAAATTTCATGGAGACAACAACAAAAACAGAGATAGGAAAATTAAAAGGACTTTATATTATAAAAGTCAGAAAGAAGGTAATCAAATCTTTGATGTTACATAAGAAGCACAAGGTAATGAAGGCCTCAGAAATTGCCATTGGATTTGTTTGTGTTACTGATCACCTGAAGGCAGTTTCCATAGAAGTGAAGCAAAGTAAGGAAATCAACATTTAATGAGCATTTTCTACCTGCATATCTTCTCTCATTTAACTTTCACAACCCTAAAAAGTAGACATAATATCATCATTTAACAGACTTTGAAAGGAATAACAAAGTCACACTACTAGAAAGTGAAGAAATGAAAAATCAAACCAGTTTTATCTCACTCCAGAGTCCTTGTTCTGTTCCCTAAAAATCTCCCCGGGAATTAAAAAAGGAAATCAATAGTAAGGACTTTTTAAAAGTCCTTTCTCTAAATGAAATAATAGTAACTTTCACTCACTGGATGATTACTTCAGACATGCCTGGGGATATTGCAGATTTCTTTCCAGGCCGTTGCATTAAATCTCTTCATGAAATGAATCACATTTGGGTTTTCCAGTGTATACAGAAGTTATATTTACACTGTGCTATGGTGATGACACAGTCTTGCTTGCTTGAAAGTGAGGAGGACCTGAAGCACTTGCTTGAAATCCATATTGAAGCCCTGCAGCACTGCATCTAAACATCAAGAAAATTAAAATCCTCATCAATGGACCAAGAGGAAACATCAAGAAGGACAGAGGGGGAAAATGAGACTGCTAATGACTTCATGTTACTTGGACCCACTTGGTACCATCAATAAATTGGTACCAGCAGTGAGGAAGACAGGAAATGTATTACGCTGAAGTCAGATATCTTTCTAAATTATTAAGGAATAACGATGTCAGTTTGAGGACAAACGGTTTCCTGATGCAGGCCATGGTCTTTTCAATCAGTTGCAATGCAGCTGAGAGCTAGAGAATGAATAATGATGAAAGAAGAATCACTGAGGTCTTTGAACTGTAGTGCTGGAGAAGAGTGCTAAAGATCTCATGGACGGCCAAAAGAACATACAGATATGTCTTGGAGAAGGTGCAGCCGGAGTGCTCCTTGGAAGCAAAGATGATAAAGCTTCGTCTCACAAGCTTTAGGCATGTTGCTAGGAGAGGATAGTCCTTGGAGAAGTACATTATGCTTGGAAAGATGGAAAGGCAGAGAAAAATAGAAAAACCTTCATCCAGATGAGCTGACACAGTGGCTATCCAGCATATTTGAGTGTGTCAGAGACTGTGAGAATGGCTTGGGGATAAGACAGTGTTCAGATAGATTGTTCATGGTGTTGTTATGAGTTTTACTTGACTTAATGGCACCAAACAACAGCAACGACATGGTGATAAGGAGCTGCGCTGCCAACCCAAAGGCACATGGTTCAAACCCACTGGTTTCTCAGTGGAAGAAAGATGAACAACCAATGCCTGTGTGATGATGTACAGCTTCTGAAACCCCACTGGAAGGTCAGCTATGATTTGGAGCTAACTCAAGAGTACACACCAACCAAGAAAATAATCTATTAAATATACAATAACGTTATTTTAAAGTTTGCCATATTGAAAGAATTACGAAAATGTCATATGGAGACACAAAGTGAGCATATGCCCACGTACTTGCTCAACACAGGATTGCTACAAAACTTTAGTTGGTTTTTTTAAAAAAAAAATCCATGGAATACAAAATCCTACTGAAGATAATCCAGAAAACACTTTAACAGTGTATTGACAGAGAACTACCAGAAATACAGTCTGGATTTAGAAGAGGTCATGGCACTAGGAACCTTTTGGCCAAAGTTAGATTGATCTTGGCAGAAAGCAGAGAGTATCATAAGAATGTCTATCACTGTTACATTGACTGTACAAAGGCATTTGACTGTGTGGATCACAATAAATTGTGGCTAGCCTTGAGGAAAATGGGAGTCTCAGAACACTTGATTGTGCTTATACGAAACCTATGCTTGAACCAAGAAGCAGTCCTCAGAAAAGAGCAAGGAAACAATAAGTTTCAAAATCAGGAAAGGAGTGTGTCAGGTGTGTCAGGGATGCATCCTGTCCCCATATCTTTTCAATCTGTATGGAGAAAAGATTATTTGGGAAGCAGGGCTTTATGAGGAGGAGTGTGAAATCAAGATCGGAGGAAGACTCATTAACAACCTACATTATGCAGATGACACAACCTTATTGCTGAAACTGAAGAAGACCTGAAGCACTTGCTGCAAAAGTCAAGGACTGTAGTCTTCAATATGGATTGAAGCTCAACATCAAGAAGACAAACATTCTCACCACTGGGCCACTTGGCAGCCCAATAATAGATGGAGAAGAGATTGAGGTTGTTAGAAATTACAGCTTGCTTGGGTCCACAATCAACACTCTTCATACCAGCAGTCAGGAAATCAAAAGACGAATTGCTTTAGGAAAATCTGCTATCATGGACCTCTCCAGAGTGCTGAAGAGCAACGATGTCAGTCTAGATACAAAGGTATGCCTAATCCAGGCCACGGTCTTCTCAATTACTTGTTATGCTTCAGAGAGTTGGACAATGACTAAGGATGACAGAAGAAGAACAATGCCTTTGAGTTGTGGTGCTTGAGAAAAATCTTGAATATATCATGGACTGACGAGAAAACAAATCAGTCTGTCTTCGAGAAGGTGAAACCAAGTCTCTTATTGAAGGCTAGGATTTTGAAGCTCTATTTTACTTACTTTGTGCAAGTGGCAAGGAGAGATCAGTTTTTGGAGGATAGTATGCTTGGAAGGATGGCAGGATAGCACAGGAGAGGAAGACCCCCGATGAGATAGATTGATACGGTAACCGGAGCAATGGAGTTGGTGTGTCAGAGTTAGTGAGACTAGCTCAGGACAGGGAAGGGTTCAGAGCTGCTGTACATAGGGTTGCTGTACATCTCAGGCAACTCAATGGCACATCACAATAATAAAATACTTTGACAGGTTTAGAAGCAGGAATGGCATCCACTTTCTAAATAACATGCCTCTGGAAACTATGAACTTTGTTATATTTCGATGATTGTAGTGGGGTTTCAGGCCATTTGTTCATGGGATTGCTATGAGTAGTGCTCAACTCAAAGGCAATCAACAACAATGGAATACAATAAAGAGATGCACAAACAAGGTGTGACAGGTCCTGTCGGGTTTTGCTTATTATTATTCCAAACATCAGATGTTTGTATTTGTCTCAACTTCAAGTTCAATGAAGTCATTCTGATAGCTTGACATTTACCAGGAAGGACATATTCACACAATGGAAACTAGTAAACACATAAGTTAGGACTTCTCTCACCTGCTCTCAGGGCAAGTTTACCAGCATGCCGCTTCTTAGAATTATGATGGTACAACATCGTACAGCTGAAAAGAGGTAGATCTGAAATTGAGTACAGTCTAGTTAGAAGGTCTAGGGAGTTCTGATAAGTTAGTGGTAAGGAGTTGCACTGCCAACCCGAAAGTTGGTAACTCAAGGCCATTGGCTACTACTACATGAGAGAAAGATGAATAATCTCCTCTCATGCTATAAATAGCATGCCTCTGAAAACTCACTGGAGGATCAGTTATGTATAAGTTCTAACTCAACACTACACACCAATAACAATAAACAGCTAGAAGCGCTAATTTTTTTTCCTTTATGCTACCTATTGAGATACCAAATAGTAAGGCCTCAGGAATTGATAGAATACCAGTTGAGGTATTTCACGAAACAGATGCAACCCTGAAAGTGCTAACCAGTCAGTCACTACCACCAAATATGAAAGACAGCTTCCTGGCCAACCATCTAGAAGAGATTCATGTATGTTCCCATTCCCAAGAAAGATTACTGAAGATTACTTAAAGTGGCTGAAACAGCACACCATCAGAGAACTACCAGACATTCAAGCTCAATTCAGACGAGGCTGTGGCACCAGGGATATCATTGCTGATATCAGATGTACCTTGACTGAAAGCAGAGAATACCAAAAGGATGTTTACTTGTGTTTTGTTGATAATAAAAAGGCATTTGACTGAGGATCATAAAAAACTATAACATAACAAACATAATATAATGTAACATTGAGAAGAATGGGAATCCCAGAATACTTAATTGTGCTCATGGGAACCCTATACATAGATGAAGAAGCAGTTATCCAAGCAGAACAAGGGAATGTTACATGGTTTAAAGTTAGGAATGGTGTGTCAAGATTGTATCCTTACTCCATATCTTTCTTATGTGCTGAACAAATAATTTGAGAAGTTGGACTATACAAAGAAGACTGTGGCAACAGGGTTGGAGGAAGCCTCAACAACCTGTGCTATACAGATGACATAATCTTGCTTGCAGATAACAAAGACTTGAAGCACTTACTTACTATGAAAGACCAAAGACTATAATCTTCAATATAGATTTCAAATTAACATCAAAAAAAGCACAAATCCTCACCACTGGGCCAATAGGCAACATTGTGATAAATGGAGAAAAGTTTTAATTTGACAATGATTTTGTCTCGCTTTGATTCTCAATCAACACCCATGGTAGCAGCAGTCAAGAAACCAAAAGATGGATTGCACTGGGGAAATCTGCTGTCCAGGACCTAGTCAAAGTTCTTAAGAGCAAGGGTGTCAGTTTTAAAACTAAGATTCATCTGATAAGGGTGAATCCTGGTATTTTCAATTGCTTCCCATGCATGTGAAAGTTGGGCAGTGAACAAGGAAAACCAAAGAAGAATTAATTTCTTTGAACTGTGGTGTTGGTAAACAGTAATGAATGGCCGAAGAACTGCCAAAAGAGTAAACAAACCTGGCTCGAGGCAAGGGTGGTAAAACTTCTTCTCACCTACTTTGGGCACATGTTCAGGAAGAAACATCATGTTGGGAAAGGTACAGATTTGGTGAAAGAGAGGAAGGCCCTCAATAAGATGGGTTGATGTGGTGATTAACTCCAGGCTTTGCACATTCATTATGATAATTTACTTTGAAATCTCTTGTTTTGCCCTCTTACTTCATCATTTCTTTCTTTTGCTTTAGCCGATCTTCTAAAAAAAAGTTCCAGGGTCTCTTTTGACATTTATTTTTCTGTTTCTTTGTTTTTCTGTCCTTTTAATGATTTTTTTGCTCTCTTCATTTATGATGTCCTTGATTTCTTCCTTCAATTCTTCTGGTCTTCTTTCAGTATCTCAAAGCTATTATTGAGATGTTCTCTAATCTGAGTAGGATATATTTAGAGGTCATATTTTGGCTCTTGTTAATTTATTTTCATTTTCTTCAGATGTTCCTTGAGCTTTCATATGAGCAGTTGATGGTCTATTCCAGAGTCAGCCACTAGCTTTGTTCTGACTTGTTCTCCACCACCTCCTTCCACAAATGCAATCAATTTGGTTCCTGCATATTCCATCTGACGCTGTGTAGTTACAATTTCTGGGTTTGGATGTTGGGGGTGGGTGGGGGTAAGTATTTTTAATTGATAAGTTATTGACTGTACAAAATTCTGTGATGTGATTTTCAGACTTATTTCTATCACAAAGGTCATATTTTTAAAATATCATACCTCCTTTGTTTCCAACATTTTACATTCCAGTCATTATTATAACTAATGCTTCTTTTATTTCATCAATTTCAAACTGAAGAGTTTGGTAGAAATCCTCAATTTTTTCATCTTTAATTTTGTGGCTGGGGTGTAAATTTGAACAATAGTCATATTAATAAATCTTCCTTGTATGTGTGTCAATATTACCCCATTACTAACTGAATTGTACTTCAGAATAGACCTTCATGTTATTTTTCATGGTTACTATGACACCGTTTCTCTCAACTTGTCATTGTCTGTATAATAAACTAGATTATTGTCAGATTCAAAATTATCAAGAATCAAGTTTTAAATGGTCAATATTTGTCAATTTCAGTTCAATAGCATGTAGGATATTGCTATTTATGCCTTTCATTTAATTTTTAATGAGATGCAATTTTTCTAGATTCACTCATCATATATTTCACACTCAAAATATTGATGGATGTTTATAATGGTTTCTCCTCATTTTGAGTTGTGCCACATCACCAGAGGGAGATTCTTCATTGACTAAAAACTTTTATTCCATCCACTTCTTTAAGGTAGATACTACTTTGAGGAGGCAGCTCTTTCCTCTTCTTATTTTGATTGCTATGGAAACTAAGAAACTCCATTTTTTGGCACTGGGTCAACAATTGCTGCTACTTATAAGGTTTCTGTGACCTGCTGTTACAAAAATGGATAAACATGTCTGCTTTCTAGTCTATCTTAGTCTGAAAGCTCTGCTGAAACCTGTCCACCATGGATGACTATTGTTTGTTGTTGTTTTGTGCCAATCGAATCATTTGCGACTCATAGCAACCCTGTGTACAAGAGTCCTAAACACCATTCTATCCTGTGCCAACCTCGCTGTCTCAAACACATTCATTCCCACCACTCCACTCACAGAAACTTCCTCTCCTGTGCGGTCCCTCCACTCTCCCAAATATGATG
>NW_006399840.1:5147228-5160927 GCF_000299155.1 Elephantulus edwardii | reverse complement strand
ACATTCTTCTGGTAGTCTCTGCTTTCTGCCAAGATCCATCTAATATTAGCCATAACATCCCTAGTACCATGACCTCTTCTAAATCCAGCCTGCACATCTGGCAGTTCTCTGTTGACATATTGTTCCAAACGTTTTTGGATAATTTTCAGCAAACTCTTGCTTGCATGTGATATTAATGATATTGTTCAATAATTTCCACACCTGTTGGGTCACCTTTCTTTGGGATGGGAACAAATATCCATCTCTTCCAGTCAGTCGGCCAGCTTGCTGTCCTCCAGATTTCTTGGCACAACTTAGTGAGCACATCCAGAGCAGCGTCTGTTTGTTAAAATAATTCAATTGGTATGCAGTCAACTCTTGGAGCCTTGTTTTTTGCCAATTCTTTCATAGCAACTTGAACTTCCTCCTTCATCACTATAGGTTCTTTTTCATATGTTATTTCATGAAATTCCTCTGTGTCAGCCAATTCCTCCTGATACAGTGATTCTGTGTGCTCCTTCCATCTTCTTTTTATACATCCTGGATCATTCAGCATTCTACCCAAACTATCTTTCAGTATTGCCACCCGTGGCATGAATTTGTATTCAACACCCCCAGCTTAAGAAACATTGAGCGAGTCCAGCCCTTTTGATTTTCTGACTCCAGCTCTCTGCACATTTCATTATAGTATCTTGCTTTGTCGTCCCAAGCTGCCTTTTGGCATTTTCTATTCAACTCCTTGGTTTCTTGATTTCTTCCTTTAGCTTTGGCTTCTTGGCACTCTAATGCAATACTAAGAGTCTCATCTGACATCCATCTTGGTCTTTTCTTCTTCTTTAGCCTTTTTAATGATCTTTTGCATTCTTCATGGATGATTTTCTTGAGCTGAAATACAATGTGGTGAGTGACAGGATAATATCCATACGCATACAAGGAAGTCCAGTGAATACAACTATCATTCAAATACATGCACCAACAACTAGAGCCAAAGAAGAGGAAATAGAAGATTTTTACCAACTTCTGCAGTCAGAAATTGATCAAATATACAATCAAGATGCATTAATAATAATGGGCAACTGGAATGCAAAAGTTGCGAACAGGGAAGAAGGATCAGTCGCTGGAAAACATGGGCTCGGTGAGAGAAATGAGGCTGGAGATAGAATGATAGAGTTCTGCACATTCAATGATTTTTTCATTGCAAATACCTTTTATAAGAAACATAAACACAGGCTATACACATGGATTTCGCCTGATGGTATGCATAGGAATCAAATTGATTACATTTGTGGAAAAATTCGCCGGGTGCTGATTGTGGGACAGACCACCAACTACTCATATGCAAATTCAAGCTGAAGCTGAGGAAAATTAAGTCCACGGGAACCAAGATTTGACCTTAAGTCTGTCCCACTCGAATTTCAAAATCATCTCAGGAACAGGTTTGAGGCCTTGAGCACCAATGAGCGTAGACCGAATGGATGACTATACTGGTATTTAAATACTGACAGCAATGTAGTGGACAGGGTGGGTTATCTGGTACAATTAGTTAAAATAACTTTGAAAATATACGTTTTATTCCTTTAACAAGCATAAACAGTGCACTTTGAATACCGACTACGTGGTCAGTAGAACTGTGTGCCCAAGTCAAGCAGTGCAGAAGAAGTTGACTTTACCTCGTGGCTTTGCATTAGGTAGGCTAGAAACAATTACTAAAGTACATTTACTGGGTGAGATTGTTACTGAACTCAAGAGGTTCATTCCATAATCACTTGCCAATAAGATTGATGGATTGCTCTTTATTGCAGACCAGGAAGAGAAGAGAGTGTCTTCTCAAAAATTTCCTTCACATATATGGGTGGTAATTGGTTTTTATACTTGGTATAGATGTTACAGTTACTAGTAAGAAAACAGTTTGTGAAATAGTTTATGTATCACTAAGAAAATACTGTTTTAAAGAGATAAATCCTATTCCAGAAAAAAAATGCATTTCCTTTCCTGGTAAACAAGTAGTTTAAAGTACAATTTACATACGACTGAGAAAAATTGTTTCCAAGAGGTAAATGTTAATCTAGGAAAGATGCATTTCCTCTAGTGGAAAACAGGCAGTTTAAAGTATTTAAAGAAGCGGGGAGGGGGAATAGAATTCTAGTGCAAAGCAACTAGTTTTGCAGGCTGGAGACAACTGATGTCACTTTTATAACTACATAGATATGTTTGGATAATCCTGAATGTACGAATACTACTCTATCAGAATGAGATTTTTGCATTTCTTTTAACCCACTGATGAGATCACCAAGAAATAAAACATGGAAAATAGGCCCTTTAAGGAAATGGATTTACAACTAATTTAACTTTATCTAGAACAATAATAACGAGCTCTGGTGGAGTAGCCTGTAAGGAGTTGTGCATAGGTACATCTTTCAGACTGTTCGTGTCAATCACTAATGGTGTCACAGAAGAAAGATAGGCAAATTCTCCTGTGTGATTTCTAGCCTCTGAAAACCACTGGGAGTCAGCTATGACTAGGTTCCTACTCCATGACAATTCAGTTCCAGGGGGTGGCATCTGAGAGAGAGAACAATAACAATGTGTTCTAACCTTAGTTGTGATAGCCTCTTCTATTTCCTACTCATATTCATGTAATCTGAGTTTAACAGTTATCTGGTCAACAAATCCAAAACAGAGTTAGTTTTAGCAATTCGTCACTAACATTTTATAATTCAAATTAAGGAGAAACAAGGTTGACTCTACTTTTCCAAAGACATGCCCTAACTTTTTATGCATCATTATCTCTTTTGACACACAGCTATCAGCCTTCTGATATCTGGTTTTACATTTGCTCACATGTGGGAGTGAAATGTGCACAGTGAATGATAATTAAATCACAATCTACACATTGTAAAAGTGCATTTAAGTGCAAAAAATAATCTCAGCTGTCTCCTGAGGCCTCAGTATGGAATTGACGTTTTCAGTGGTTGTTTCCATTTTCAACTGAATGACATGTGGTAAGCAGTGAATAGTCTTTTAAGAAAAAAATCAATTGAAGTTGTTTAAAATAAGTCCATCTTTCAACACAAAGGAACTTTGTAGAAAAGTTCTCAGTGCCTTCAGTGTTTTATGTGTCACAAGTCCTGGTGGTGCAGTAGTTAAGCTCTCGGCTGTTACCCATATGTCCAGTGGATTGGATTCGCCATTACAGAAGAATGAGGCAATCTAGTTCCCCAGAAATTACAGGGCAAGAAATGCCCTGGGGTGATTCTCCACTGACCTATATAAGGTCACTATGAGTTGGAATAAAGTCAAAAGCAATGCGTTTGGATTTAGTTTACAATGATCTGTGTTTTCAACTGTTCTAGTTTCTCTTCAGAATTATTTCCCAAGGAGACTATATATATACTGACTTTCAGCTGTCTGTGGTTGTGTGGGTGCACTAACAGCTCCAACTGTTACCTGAAGAGCCATTCAGACTCAAAGATATAACTCAGCCTTGTTCAGTAAGACAGTGTGCTACATTTCTTTGGAATTTACAATTATCATTTAAATTTTTATTTTATTTCTTATGCAGCAGTTGTCTCAGTAGCAACATGTCTATATAGAAGTTTCCTATATAGACATGGAAGATCCCTTGAAGATTCCAAGAATATATATGGCTTATTGCACATCGTGTTTTTCCTCTGACAACAGCAAGCACACACAGAGACCATTACTGCACAGTATTGCCCACGAATGCTGTGTTTTGTGCTGCTTTACTTCTTATCTCCCTATTGCATACAGTCAGTGCTCCCAAATTCAGGAGCATTATGAAGTTCATGATACACTTTTCCTTGGTGACACACCAACAATACCATATTTGGAAAGATGATAACAGAAATTCAGATCCAGAGGGCTGTGGGATTTTTAAAGCTTTCATAGGCTACCACTTGTGTGAGCCATTAGAACAATTTCTTCTACAAACTCAGCTACATTTCATACAAGAGAACTTCAGTTTAATTCTCACTGAAATATATTAGTTCATAAATTCAGAGCAATCTTCTGGTAATACAGCAGCTAGAGAACATAGAGATAGATAGATAGATAGATAGATAGATAGATAGATAGATAGATAGATAGATAGATAGATAGATGGAAAAGAGGGGAAACAAACTCAAAACTCTCCTGGAATTAGGCAATTGCACTCTTATCTCAAAGGTAGTGCTTCTCTGGTGGTTCAAATCCACCAGTGGCTTCATTGGAGAAAGATGGGCAGCCTCGTCCCATGCTCTTTTCAACCTCTGACTATCTACTGAAAGGTCAGCTATAAGTAGATTCCTACTCAACAGCAATGATCTGAGATGGTGCTGGTTCCTGGGATTACCATATAAAGTATCTAATAACTATGGGACCCGTGCCGGGATAGCACTGCTATTGCTGTTGTTAGAGACACGAGAGCAGCACCTTCCTTCTGTTCATCCCATGAACAATGCAGCATGGTGATCCACCAGGGTTTCATTGGCTGATTTTAAAAAGTAGATCACCAGGCTTTTCCTCCTACTCCTTAGCATAGAGGTAGTTTTGCTGAAATTTGCTCAGCATCAGACATGTGGATGTGTATGAAGTACATTGATTAGACAGCAGATCCCAGCCCCCCACATGGAAGATGAGACTTCTACCACTGAAGAGAAGATGAATAAGATAAGAGGAATTCCTGCTTTGCCATATTTCTGTATCTTAAAGTGATTTTCCCTCCCTGTGTTGTCCCATCATCCAAATCAGTTTTCATTTTACAAGTCTCTGCAGGAAATGAGCTGTCTCTTTGATTGCAGTTATTCTAAATTTAGACTTGAAGTAGCATCATCAGCTTCCATTTATAAGACTCACATTAGTCCTGTTCTGAGTACACAAAGTTTATGGGGGCTCCACTGCCTGATGCAGTACAACCTGCAACTGTAATACTGGGAAAGGCTAGCACCTCTTACTCTAGACTGACCTATTCTGTGAATTCATCCATGCATGAAGATACTAGGGAGGAAGGGGAGAGGAATAGAAGCTTGTGGTTGGTTTTATTACTGTTGAGATAATTCCAGTCCATATGTGCAAAGTAGAACTATTCTTTTAGTTTTTTAATATTGTGAATTATCAGAAGCAGATAATTGTGCTTTTCTTATGAGGCACCTCTAAGGATTTGACCTACCGAAATAATTGGCTGACACAGAAGAATTTCATTAAACATATGACTCAGAGTCAATGCCGATGAAGGTAGAAGTTCAAGCTGTTCTGAAGAAATTGAGGGGGGGAAATAAGAGGCTCCAAGAATTGATGGCACACAAATTAGCATGTTTCAATGGAGGACAACTACCTGGCCAACTGACTGGAAGATATATTTATTTATTCCCATTCGAAAGAAAAGTGATCCAATAGAGTGTGGAATTTTATCAAACAATACCATACTGAAACAAGATTCTTCTGAAGATTATTTTTTTAAACTTTTTCTTTATTTATTATTAATTTCAATGAAAATTTAGAGACTTTTGATTTCCATTCATTCATTGCTGTACTCCCCTCCCCTCCCAACCCTTCCCCCTAGTAAAACAAAAATTGGAAAAGTAAAACAAAAATTCTTTCATTGTTTTACAATCCCACCCTCCAGGTCTACTCCACTATGCAACCTTTGCTCTAGACTCCTGTCGTGACAAAAATACCTAATCACATATTCCTTTTTAACAGTTTTCCCCTCATCTGTTTCAATGCAGTATACATTATTGAACCCATCTTTCTCAGTCTCCCCCCAACTCCGATGTCAGTCCTGTTTTACAACAGTGGCACCATGCAGTATTTTTCCTTTTGTGACTGAGATATTTCACTCAGCATAATGACCTCCAGGGTCACCCATGTTGAATAATATTTATTGCATGAGTTCATTGTTTTTCAATGTAGCGTAGTATTCGACTGTGTGAATATACTACAGCTTCTCTAGCCATTCGTTTGCTGATGGGCACTTAGGTTGTTTCCAACTCCTTGCTATTGTGAACAAAGCCGCAATAAACATGAGTGTGCATATATCTGCTTGGATGTCAGCTATGGTCTCTTCAGGGTATATTCCCAGTGATGGAATTGCTGGGTCAAATGGTATCTCTATTTGCAACTTTTGAGAAAGCACCACACTGCCTTTCACAGTGGTTGCACCATTTTACACTCCCGCCAGTGAATAAGGGTTCAGTTTCTCCACAACCTCGCCAGCATTTGTTGCCTGCTATTCTGTTAAATTTTGTTCTTCTGACTGGGGTGAGATGATATCTCATAGTTGTTTTAATTTGCATCTCTCTTAGAGCTAGGAATTTTGAACATTTCTTCATGTGCTTGTTAGCCATCTGAATGTCTTCTTCTGTGAATCATCCAGTACCCATTTTTCTATTGGATTGTTTACCTTTATCTTTTTTTTTTTACCTTTATCTTGTTGTGGTGTCAAGTATTTTATAAATTCTGGATATGAATCCCTTATCTGATATGTCATTACCAAATACTTTTTCCCTGTCTGTGTTCCCTTTTCACCCTGTTGGAGAAGTTTTTGGATGTGCATAGGGATTTGATTCTTAGAAGATCCCATTCATCTATTTTATCTTCTCTTGGTTGTAGGTCTAAATATTATTTTTAAAAACAACTGGAACAGTATGTCAACAGAGAACTGCCACATGTCCAAGCTGGGTTTAGAAGAGGCCATGGTACTAGGGGCATTATAACCAATGTAAGATGGATCATAGCTGAAAGCAGGGAGTACCAGTGTAATGTCTATTTGTGTTTCATTGACTATACAATGTGGATCACAACAAATTGTAGCTAGTGTTGAGATGAATAAAAATCTCAGAACACTTAATTATGCTCATGTGAAACCTATACTTGGACCAGGAAGCAGGGGTCAGAACAGAGCTAGGAAACACTGCATGGTTCAAAATCAGGAAAGGTGTATGCCATAGATGCATCCTATCTCCATACCTTTTCAATCTATATGCAGAACAGATCATTCAGGAGGTTGGACTTTATGAGGAGGAACGTGGTATGTGGACTAGGGAAAGACTAATCAACAACCTGTGTTATGCACAGCCTTGCTTGCTGAAACTGAGGAGGACCTGAGGCATTTGCTGCAGAATGTCAGAGACTGCAACTTCTAATATGGATTGAAGCTCAACACCAAGAAAACAAAGATTCTCACCACTGGGCCAATTGGCAGCCTTATGACAGATGGAGAAGAGAAGAGCTTGAGATTGTTAACAGCGTCAGCTTGCTTGGTTCCACAGTCAACATGTTTGACACCAGCTCTTAGGAAATCAAAAGACAAATTACATTAGGAAAATCTGCTGTCAGGGACCTCTGCAGAGCTGAAGAGCAATGATATCAGTCTAGATACTAAGGTGCACCTGATCCAAGCCATTGTTATGCATCAAAGAATTGGACAATGACTAAGGATGATAGAAGAAGAATAGTTGTCTTTGAGTTGTGGTGCTGGAGAAGAGCAATGAATATGCTACGAACTGTCAAGAGAACAAATAGGTCTACCCTGGAGAGGATAAGACTAAATTGCTGCTTGGAGACAAGAATTTTGAAGCACCATCTCACATATTTTGGACATGTGGCCAGGAGTGGCCAGTCCTCAGAAAAGGACATCATGCTTCGGAAAGTGGAAGGATTGTACAGGAGAGGAAGACCCAGGAGGATATGGATTGACATGGTATCTGGGGTCATAGGGGGTGGTGTGTTGGAGACAGCGAGATTGGCTCAGGATAGAGCAGAGGTCAGAGCTTCTGTACTATGTACTATTGTTGCTATGTATCACAGGAAATGTGACAGCACATAACAACACCAGCACAAAGCAACAATCTTGTGCATCACCAGACGATCTACCTAAAAGTTAACTTTCATATTTTTAAGATGCTCTGTGACTATACAGAAATCTTGTCTGTCTTGTTTCCTGTATCTTGTGATCCAACTCCTCTTACCACAAGGAAAGAAATCTAGGATTTTGCTATTTTAAAATGTCATGCCCAAAGTGTTTAGTCTATGTAAATGATCTTTATAGATTGAGTCATATGAAATTACTAACATTCAATGTACAAGAATGGCAATTCCTTATGGGTTTAAACTTGAAATTATATTCGAAAACTGCCTTTCAGTACTCTTGAAACACTGCTAGTCAGAAAAATGTTAATTTTCAGCCTGTCAGATCTTACATTGCCACCCCTTGTTCACGATTCAATGATCAATCAAGTGTCATTATTTTTATTTTAGCTCTCCCTCAGTCCAAAGAGATATTGATTAGTACTGCAGAATCTGTGATTTGGAAAGAAAACTTTCCAGCCATCTGTGTCTCATCCAATCTCCTGCTTCTTTTGGCTTTCACCATCCAACTTTCATAGTACATTAGCAGCTAGCCCCAAAAACAGACAGGTAAAAGCTAATATAAATCAAATAAATTCTCCTGGTAGTTTGTAGTTCTGATAACCTGATAACTTTATATTATGAACAAGACTGAAATGAGTTTTGAAGTTCAATCCTATATTACCTTCCCACAGAGAAAATTGTGCGATTGCAGAGAAAATAATGAAATAGACACCTATATTTATCATCCACTAAATCTCCCAAACTTTCCAACTCATTTTCATCCAGGAATCCAGTGAATGTGATTATGTGAAGCCAGTAACACAAAACCAAGCAAGAGAATCCTCTAAAACATTTTTTTGTGAAGAAATTAGACATAGTGTCAGTTCTCAAAGCACTGTTTAGCAAAATTAATACTACATATAAAAGAAGCTACAAAAGGTGAAAGGCAAAAAAAAAAAAAAAGATGAAAGGCATCTTGGAAAAGAAGAAAGGTAAGTTATTACCCTAAAATGGAGACTCAAATACAGATGTTATTACAATGTGGTTCTTTTATATAACAAATAGATCTCTTCATTCTCACAGCGAGACTTTATCTTACCTTGATTACAAGGTACACCTTTGAAAGCAATTTAAGCACTCATTGAATTTTCATTTTATGTTTATGTTGTGGATTCTAAGAAAGAAAAACATTTGTATCTTCTCTTCAAATGTTACAAGATGGATTTAAAGCTAAAATAGCAATCCTTTTCTAAAGATCACTAAGAGAAATTCCCTTGCCTCTTGTGAACCAGCCAAGGCCAGTTGCTGGTATGTTATCATCCTCTGAGACAAAGGCATTCCTAATATCTTCAAGTCTTAGCTCCCTTTTCCAAGACTCCTCCGTTAAAGTGCAAGTCATATTAGCAAACCAGGTACGAAAAGGACTGTGAGGTCAAAATCCTTGACCACGAGGGCAAGACACAACCTTAGCTTTTGCTTCAGGGGTAAAGCCCCTGGTGTGTTTGCTGATCAGACTAAGGTCTGCCCAAGCATCCTTCTGCAGAAGTAAAATGCCTTGCTGAATGGAACAGAACCAAGAACCCAGAAATGAACCCATATTTTTTTTATTTAACTTTTTTATTTTTATTTTTTAAAAAATGCATTTTAATGAACATTTACTGAGATTTTTTATTTCCATACATTCATTGTTACATTTTTTTCCCTTCCCACCCCTCCCCCTAGTTCACTCTTGTCTTTGAATAGTAAAAGAAAAATTATTTTATTGGTATAGAATCCTCTCCACACCCCCACCCCAAGTACACTCCACTATGCAACCTTCATTCTGGACTCTTGTCATAACCATAATACCCAATCATATATCGCTTTCAAACACTTCTCTCCCTCATCTGTTTTAATGCAGTATACTTAATTTATCCAATTTTTCTCAGTCTCAAACCAACCCTGATGTCAGTCCCATTCTACAATAGTGGCACCACGCAGCACCTTGGACCCATATTTCTATCGTCAACTGATATTGGACGATGTAGATAAACCTATCAAATGAGGGAACAACAGCCTCATCAACAAATGGTGCTGGCAAAAGTGGACTTCCCTGTACCAGTCAGATCTGATTTGACAGTACACTCACACAGAAATAATAAAAATAAAATAAAAAAAATACTCCAAAACTTGGGAGAGATGAGAGAGCATTGTGTTGAGTGAACTAACTCAGTCTCATAAGGACAAATACTGCATAAGACCATTATTGTAAAAATAGAAAGATAATTAGTAAATCTGTGTGAGTGTACCGTCAAATCAGAAAGTGGACTTTCACCTGCAGAAAGCTGAAACAGGATTTACATCTCACACCATAAACAGAAATAAACTCAAAGTGGCTCAGAGCCCTAGGGATAAAGTCTAAGTCTTAAAGATCATAAGAGACAAAATGGAACCAAGCTTAGAAGGCCTATCCTGGCAAGCTCTGGTGGCCTAGTGGTAAGAAGCTGCACTGCCATCTAAATTCCAAAATCAATCTCCATAATAGTCTATGTGTTTCCTATTGCCAAAGGGGCCCTTTAGAGTAGTGAGAGAAGATCTTCACCCTGAAACCCACAGCGTCCCTTTTCAGCAGGAAGTAGCTAAGAGAATACGCCATCCCCTTTTCCTTATGAATCAGAGTGAAGTCTCTCTCAGGGAGGAGTGATAGGGAATGACAAAGGACACACTGACAAAGGAGATTAATCAGAACTGGCTTTGACAAAGCACTGTGGCAATTGGATAATTAAAACAGACTTTCAAGGAGGGGAGAAAAAGAAGAACGAACTGGGGAGAAGGGTAGAGAAAATAGTGCAACAATGAATGAATGAAAACCCAAAATCTCTGTAAATGTTCATTAAAATTATTAAAAAATGTTTTTTTAAAAAAGAAGGGGGGAAAAAGAAGAAGCTGCACTACAATCCCAGAGGTACATGGTTCAAATCCACCAGATGCTTTGCTGGAGAAGGAGAAACAATCTCCTCCTGTAAGAGTCAGATCTGATTTGATGGTACACACACACAAAAATTTGTAAAAAAAGTATGGCTTTAAAAAAAAGAAGAAGAAGACCTATCCTATGGTACACAGAGGCTGAGAAATACAGCCAGAAATGCACAATCTGGAGAGGATAAAAGTGGGACCTTCTAAAGATTAACTCCCTGTGTGCATCAAACTTTTTCCAATAGGGTGAAAAGAAACTCCATCAACTAGGAAAAAACAAATGACAACTGTATCTCAGACAAGGGTTTCAGAATACTCCTGGGCCTCCACAAGAAAAAGACTGATAACCCACATTACAAAATGGGCAAGACATGGAAATCCTTTTCAGAAAGGAAGACATTCTGATGGCCAACAGACATTTGGGAGCAGGGAAAATACTCAAAATCACTGCCAATAAGAGAGATGCAAATCAAAACCAAAATAAAATGTCGTCTTACCCCAGTAGCAGTGACAAGTTTAACAGGACAGCAAGCAATAAACGTTGAAGAGGATGTGAAGAGATTGGAATTTTCATACACTGTTAGTGGAAATGTAACATGGTACAAACACTCTAGAAGATAGTTTGATGTTTCCTCAAAAATCTGAACGTAGTAATTCCATATGATGCATATATTCCACTTCTAGGAATACAGCCTAAAGAATTGGGACTGAGACACAAATGGAGATTTGTGCACCATTTTTATAGCAGTATTATTCACTATCACAAGAACATGAAAACAGCCCCAATACCCATCCTCAACTGAATGGATTGAAAAATTGTGGTACATTCACCTGAGGGAATATTACTTGACACTCAAGAGCAATGATTTAAAAAAATACTCCACAATCCCAGAGGCGCACGGTTCAAATCTACCAGGTGTTCTGCCGGGGAAGGAGGGGCAGTCTCCTCCTGTACCAGTCAGATCTGATTTGACGGTACACTCACCCAGAAATAATAAAAATAAAATAAAAAAAAATACTCCAAAACTTGGGAGAGATGGGAGAGCATTGTGTTGAGTGAACTAACTCAGTCTCATAAGGACAAATACTGCGTAAGACCATTATTGTAAAAATAGAAAGACAATTAGTAAATCATGTTTGGGGGCCCAAGTGGGAAAGGAGTGGGAGTAGAGGGGTGATGATGGATGGGGAAATTACAGAGTCATACAATTTGGTGAGTGGAAGGAGGGAGTAAAGAAAATGGGAAAGATCTAATTGGGACCTTAAAAGATAGAGTAATGGTGGGAATATTCCAATGGTGATTAATTTTATAAAACATAATGTATGGAAATGATTGTATGAAACATAATGTCAATAAAAGAATGAGTGAAACACAAAAAAAAAGAATACCACTATGTCTATGAATGAAACACATTGTATATGAGTAATTCTGTACATTGTTGTTGTTGTTGTTGATTGCCATCAAGTTGAGCATGCCTCATGGTGACTGTATGAACAAAAGACCTGAAGATTTTCTATAACTATTGTCATTTCTCAAAGTTCGTAAGGTCCAGAGGCATGTTGTTTAGGCAGTGGATGCCACTCCGACTTTCATACCAATTTAAAAAATGCCTTGCTGAGATCTTTGGTTCTGGCCTGTTTCTGTCATGATACCAAGCCTTATTTCTTTTTTTTTTTTCAAGCCTTATTTCAATCAGATTGCATAAAAGTATCTGAGAAAAAAGAAAGACAAAAAATTCTTGACATCCCCAGTTTTAAAAGATTCTAAAATATCTCCATGATTGTTGTCATTAGTTATCATCTAGTCAATTCCAACACAGGGAGGCACCACGTGCACAGTATTTCTATTCATGGGATTTTCTTGGCTGTGACCTTCATGGCAGCAAATCTCCATGTCTTTCTTCTTCAGAATCAATGAGTGGGTTCAAACTTCCTCTCCAAGTTGTGAAGTGCAAATCTATCCTCTTCATTGAGTTTATGAATATTTCTTGTCCTTTACAACTAGAATCATAACTGTAGAATAAAATTTTTTCTAGAATTGTATATGTTGTTAAGTGTTGTTGAGTTGTAGATGACTCATTGCAACCTTATGAATGAAAGACCTGAGCACTGTTCATTGAGTTTCCAGAGGCAAGCCATTTTGGAAGTGGATGCACTCCTGCTTCCAAGCTTGTTTTAATCGGGGAGCTCCACCAAACACTGTCCACCACTGGTAACCATTATCATATTTGGCACATGAGTATCACAGTGTTTAGCTTCACAGAAACCACAACTTACCTCTGTACAGCAATGCACAGACCAGTGTTATAATACTTAGAAGGATGTTTGACAAAACAATTTAAACCATACTAGAGGGCCTTTGGCCCAAGGGCCCAAATGGATTTTTAAATAGGAAGCCTTCACATGACTTCATTTCCCTTAGTGAATCAACATTCCACCCTACTGCTCACCACGCCCAGCCTCTGTAGAACCAGCTCCTGTAGATGTTTTTCAAACTGGTCTCCAGCGCCATGCCACTTATTAGAGACCAGTTCGAAAGTCACTGCAGGAGCTGGTTCTACAGAGGCTGGGAGTGGTGAGCACTAGGGTGAAATGTTGATTTGCTAAGGAAAGTGAGACCATGTGATAAGGCCTCCTATTTAAAACTCTTGCTCTGTAGTTGAATTGTATAAACAAACTTTTTTTTAATACTAACAAGGAAATCTTTGATTAAAAAAACAGACTTTTTGTTAGTTTTTAAATAATAGAATTTTTTAAATGGTGATTTTGACAAAAGTTTATAGAAAAGTTGGAATTTTTTTCATTCATTGTTGCACAATTAACAACAGTGCATCTAAATTCCAAAATCAATCTCCATAATAGTCTATGTGTTTCCTACTGCCAAAGGGGCCCTTTAGAGTAGTGAGAGAAGATCTTC
>NW_006399840.1:5143898-5146723 GCF_000299155.1 Elephantulus edwardii | reverse complement strand
CCAGGTCCACTCCACCATGTAGCCATCGCTCTAGACTCCTGTCATGACCGAAATACCTAATCACATATCTCTTTTAAATAGTTTTCTCCCTTCTCTGTTTCAGAGCAGCATACATTATTGAACCTATCTTACTTAGTCTCTCCCCAACCCCAAGGACAGTCCCTTAAAAGAAAAATAGATAAATGGCATCACATACAGAAAAAAACTGTTAAAAAAAAACCCTCTGGAAATATTTATTCCTCAAACCTGATTATGTTGCAGACCAAGGGTAAAGTATTTTTATAATTATTAATAATGAGACACTACCAGGAATGAGACAGAATAAAGAGCATAAAAAACAGGGGGCCAGCAGTTCCCATGACTGAAGGCCTCAAGCCATGCCTCTTTGAGTATTTATTGAGACTCATAAGGAAGGTAAACAAAGGAAAATCTTAAGGGAGTAGAAAGCAAAAACAAGGGATGATGGGGAAGTCTTTTGCAGATAATTCTAAGTTTCTCTTTATGCTTATCTCAGGAGGGAGGGATTCAGTTAATACAAACGAAGAACAATGTTGACTCTTAGGGAATGCCTTAGTGCCACAAGGCGACCTTCAGCTTGTGTTAAGCCTCCCTTATATCCTGATATAACATTTGGTTTATTATTAATATTAAATTTTATATTCGGCTTCCCTCATGATTATACAAGATGCTGTTGAGTGCTGTATCAGGGAAATCTCCCAAGCCTATTCTGAATAGAACCGTAATCTTGTAGAGAGAATATCTTTTACCAACTTAATTCATTCGTTGCTGAAAATAAGTAGGTACACAATTGAAACAGAAAAATGTAAATTAAAGAAATCCTAAATGGAAATCCAGCATCCTCATTCAGATTGTCATAGAAAGAATGAGAAATTTTATCTCTAAAATCAGCCAAATATATTTTTCACCAACAAACTTGACATATGAATTTTATGTTATTGTTCTGTAAATGTAAAATAACACAATTATTTGTGTGATGAGAAAGGCCATTCCAATAGTTGAATATGTTTGCAATAGGCTCAGCAACTTTGATTTAACATGGTGCCCATTAAGTTGATGAGTTGCTAACTAAAAAGCTGATGGTCAAATACACCATCTCTCCAATGGAAAGATGAAGCAGCCACTTCTCTTAAGATGTTCAGCCTGGGAAACCCACTAGGGGCTTACCATGAGTCAGAATTTAGGCTAGACAACATTAAGTTTGTTTCTTTGTTATCGTTGATTGCTGTCGAGTCAAGCACGATATAGTGCTTTTTTGTTTTGTCTTACTTTGTTCATTATGACTCTATGAACAAAAGACCTAATGCCTTTCTGTAACCATCATAGTTTCTCCAAGTTCATAGAGTTTCCATAGGTATATGGTTTAAGAAGTGGGTGCCACTCCTGCTTCCAAACCTGTCCTACAGCTGGGAGTTCCACCAAACACTGTCCACATTGGTAAACCATTATTGTATTTGAAACCTAAATTATACAAGGTTCAGCATCACAGCAAACCCAGATTACCTCAGTAAAGCAAATTGACAAGGAGTGATGTACAAAGTAGAAGAATGTTCTTCCAAAATATAAGAACACTAGTCTCACTTAGCTTAAGTGTTATCAAGTCAAATATGACTCATAGTGACTCTATAAACAAAAGACCTGAACTCTGTTTTATAATTAACTTTTTTTTTATGTTTGTAGAGTTTATAGTTTCCAGAGGCATCTGGTTTAGGAAGTGGATACCACTCCTCCTTCCAAACCTGAATCAGTCTGGAAACTCCTGCAAACACTGTCCATGATGGGTATCTGTCATAACATTTTACATAGCTACAGCACATTGATTTGTAATTCCAGGTTATTCAACAGACAAACAACTGCTGTACCACTTAGAGAATGTTTATTCTCTCCTTAATAAATTTGGCCAGAGGGCCGCAGGCCCAAGGGCCCTATGGAATTTTAAAGACACACCCAGCAAATGCTCTTGACTATGCTCCACCCTTGGGGTCTTGTTGGCAAGGGCAAAAGTCCAGACTGACTGACACCTTCTTGTGAAGGGGAAACAACCAATAACATAACCCAACATCAAAGAATATTAGTCCTAAGAATTTCCAAGTGTCATTACAGAGAGATGTTTCAAGGGTCTTTGTTTCCAGGTATTCAAATCAGTCCTCATGTCTGCAATTTGACTTATGATTTGTAGTATGATACACTAGAGTAGTTGCAGTGACTATTATTTGAATTTAGCAGTAAATCAAATTTTTAACTTAATTTTTATACTGAAGATTTTTGGTTTGTTTTTCTGGGAGGAAATAAGGCTTGATTTTCCTTAGAATGTGTTTACATTCAGCAGATGCATGCTGAGTTATGACGGTAATTGCAGAGCACAATCTTTAGCTCTCTGGTGGTCTCGGGTAAGAATCCACACTGCAATTTCAAAGGCTTACAGTTTAAATCCATCAGCTACTCTGCGAGATAAGGATGGACAATCTCCTCTCCTGCAATTAACTGACTCTGAAAATTCACCATAGAGTCAGCTATGGTTCAGTACTTAACAAGTAGAGTTCTTTTTTTCCCTATAATTATATTTTATTAATTTTCATAAACATTTACAGAGACTTTGGGTTTCCATTCATTCACCGCTGCACCATTATCTCTACCCTCCTCCCAGTTTGTTCTTGTCCAAATGCCACAGTGCTTGTCAAAGCCAGTTCTGATTAATCTTCTTTGCCAGTGTGTCCTTTGCCATTCCCTATCACTCCTCCCTGAGAGAGACTTCACCCTGATTCATAAGGAAAAGGGGATGGCGTATCCCTGAAAAATGAAGATAA
>NW_006399840.1:5138722-5140760 GCF_000299155.1 Elephantulus edwardii | reverse complement strand
TACCATGGACTGACAAGAAAACAAAGAGATTCATCCTGGAGAGGATTAAAGCAGGCTACTCCTTAGAGGCAAGGATTCTGGGGTTTCGTCTGACATACTTTGGACATGTTGTAAGGAGAGACAAGTTCTTAGAGAGGGACATCATGTTTGGTAGGGTGGAGGGACAGCGCAAGAGGCTAATACCGTCTATGAGGTGGATTGATTCAGTGACTGGGGTAATCGGGATGTGTGTGTCAGAGGCAATGCGATTGGCACAGGATAGAGCAGGATTTAGGGCTGTTGTACATAGGGTCGTTATGAGTCGCAAACGACTCGACTGCACATAACAACAACAACATAAAATATTACAACGCAGCTGTGTGTAAGCAACGTCCTCTGATTTTCCTTTCACATTTTCCAATTCCTTAGATCATGTAAATTGGTTCTTTGAACTTTTCACCTTACTTTCCCAATTCCCTAGAATGTCTCAGGTAAAATATTTCAGTTATTTTTTTAAATCACTTTTTTGGTTGTTTTTTAAGTAGTATTTATTAACAAGGTAGATAACATGTTTATCTAATGTTATTTCAGCCACTGAAGCTAAAGACAAACAACTGACTGGGTGGGTAAAGGATTTGCTTTATGTATAAACACTTCAGTGCAATTAGAAAATACTGTAGATTTCATAATTTTAATAGGTGAAGTGATCTCCTATTTGAACATGGGAACAGAAAATTCCTTTAAAACCATTTGAAGCTTGAGTAAAAATTCCATTGCTCTTTTCTTAGATCACTCTAGTTTTCATATCAGTTGTGTTCTTACTTGTAACTCAGAGGAAGTGATAGATCTTGAGAGCCAGGCTGGTAAAATTCTCCTGATAAAATGAAAGAGCTGAACTGTTAAGCTGTTTTGAGTGGAGAGAAGAGGGTTTTGAATGAATGAGCAAATCTGAAAGTCCCAAAAGGAAGTGGTTGTGATGTGGTTGGACTCTGAAACACAGAGCAAGAATTCTAGGCCCTGAGACAAGATTCTATCACTTCCTCTGAGTTACTAGTAAGAACACAATTAATCCCGGGAGATTTATACCTAATAGTCATGTTGCCCTTGGCTCTCATGTATTGTTGAAGAATAAGGTACAGAGTGAACTATCTCATCCAGCAGTAGAAGAATACCGGTTAAAAAGCAACAACAAGAAAACTCCACCAAAACAGTAGGCACAGTGGCCTCTCTTGGCAAAGAGAATATGGGGTAAAGGACAAAGGAGGGAGAACTTAATCATCTAAACTTCTGGTGGCAGTCAACAGTGATGAGCTGTGGAAATAGCACCATGCAGGCAGATCACAGAAGGTGGCCTGGTTCAAAGGCTGGGAAGACAATGACGGGAGAAATCAGTTCAGAGTTGCTTTACTGTCAAATCTGCAATAAACAGAAGAGAAGAGGGACGCTGTAAAGTTAAGAGGAGATGGGTGGGCTCTTCAGCATCTCTTGCTCAGAATTACTGGTCAGAGCTGTACATGGTAGTAGACCAGCACCTCAGACCTGATGCTGCTGCCCTCAGAGCACTAAAAAAGGTCTAAAGGTTCTACTCACTGCTTTATGAGGACATTATTGATATGCTAATTCTCCCCCTTCTTATTCTGCAATCATTGTGCCAGTCACCTCTTGAGGAACCTCTTCTCTTTTGCTGACCTTCTAATTTCCCCAGCATGATATCCTTTCCCAGGGGCTTTACTCAGGAATTAACTTAGCTATCACTAGCATCTCATTGCATCCAAGTTGATCAACTCATAGCTGACTCTCCAGAGAGTTTTAGGAAGCTGTAACTGACACTGGGGGAGATTATGCTGTCTTTCTCCCTCAGTTACTGGTGGATTGAAACCAGAAAAGAAACGCCACCGTTAGGTAAGTTGTTGTTGTTATGTGCCATCGAGTCGTTTCCGACTTATAGCGACCCTATGCACAACAGCCCTAAACCCTGCTCTATCCTGCGTCAACCGCACCACCTCTGACACACCCATCCCTATTATCCCAGTCACCGAATCAATCCATCTCATAGAGG
>NW_006399840.1:5128684-5136697 GCF_000299155.1 Elephantulus edwardii | reverse complement strand
TACAACCTGCGTTTGTGTCTCTTATAAAATGTATTTGTAATGAATAAGTCATTGATTTTACAAAATTCAATCATTCTATCTCCAGCCTCATTCCTGTCGCCAAGCCCATGTTTTCCGACTACTGATTCTTCTTCACTATTTCCAACTTTTGCATTCCAGTCACCCATTATTATCAATGCCATTAGGTAAAGTAGTACAATTAATTCCCTGTGGACCCGTCAGCGGAACTCACAGGTTAGCCACTAGGATCATTATATCTAAGTCAAACAAGGCAAAATAAGCAATCCTCTGGCCTGATTTGGAACTAGTTCTTTTATTGCATTCAAAGTCAAGGCAAAATCCTTCAAGTTTGTTGTTGCTGTTAAGTGCCGTCAAGTTGTAGATGACCCATAGGAACCAAAGACCTGAACACTTGTATAACTTTCATGGCTTCTCCACGTTCATTGAGTTTACAGAGGCAAGTATTTTGGAAGTGGATGCCCACCTGCTTCAAGTTTAGATACAATAAAAAGATTTTTCTTTCTCTGGTTGTGTTTATTCTCATTTCTATGCTTCACCTACCTCAGCGTTTGTCTCATTGTTTTTTGTACCCTAATTCATTGTTCCCTGTTTTAGAGCTGCACTGCTGAGGGAATGCTTGACTTTCAGCCTAGAATTCAACCAAGAGACTGTCTATCGTTCCTATGCACTAACTAGTCTCTGTCCTTTTACAAAAACATAACAAATTCCCCTAAACTAGCTGTTTGACAGTTCGATCATGTTACTCTTTTATCTTATTTCTTTATAATGAGATTTTGACATTCTTTCCAAACCTTTGGGTAAAAGTGATATTTTGTTTGCCCCTCTGACCTACAACTGTAATTTTCTTTGTCTGCACTACAATGAGAAAGGCTAAATTTCCCTTTTTATTGTGGTTAGAAGTGGCGACACAAGTGTTATACTACCCAATGTGGTAACTCATTGTGTTACCCTGTACCCCATAGACCTCTTCCAGTACCAGACTGTACAGAATACTTCGACTAAAACCCCAAATCATCTTCCCTCGAGTTGGCTCTGACTTATAGTGACTGTCCAGCTGGTTTCTGAGGCAGCAAACTTTATGCGAGGAAACCATTCATCTTTCTCCTTTGGAACACCTGGTGGAATTGGACTGCAGGAAACCACCTTAGTAAGCTTTACTACCAAATTTAACCAAAGAAGAATATGTGATAAATGTCGTTCAAGAGTGCTTAAGTACATCACATCTTAGATTCTGTGAATACTAACAAAATGGTTTTTAAAAGCTTTTTTAAATTTAATGTTGGTTTCCTTATAAAGTTCATATACATTGTGTTTCACGTTGTCCTTCATTGACATTGTGTTTCATACAATCATTCCTACACATTATGCTTTATATAATTAATCACCATTGTGAAAAACAATGTGTATGAACCTTGTAAGTAAACTAATATAAAAGAATTTAAAAAAATCACTATTGAGCTATGTCCACCATTACCCCCTTTCCCGATCCCTGCTGGATCTTTCTCTTTTCTTTTACTATCCCTCCCCTGCCAATTGTGTGACCCTTTAACAAAATGTTTTATAAAATATTTTTATATTGGACTACAGCACTATTAGTTACAACATGCAGTCACTGAATGGACAACTCTTTCATTTTCTCCTCTTCTAATTATGACTTTATTCTTTAAAACCTTACTGAAGTAGGTTCACAGTTCTAATCACAGTATTGTGGCTAAAACATCAGCACATTTGACAAAACTTTTATTATGTACCATTTAGTTGAATCAACTCATAGTGACTCTGCTCTATCTCTAGCAGTTCTCCCAATATCTTCCATGTGCAAGTCTGTTCTTGCAGGCTTTGTGTTTATTTATCTTGCTAAAGATCTATGGTCATAAAAACAGCTGTAACAAGAATAACAGTGCATATTTGTAGCACATACAGATTAAAATTTGTAATGCAAAGTGTCATTGGATAATAATTATAATTCTGACTGAGATGCATTAGAAGATTAAAACAAATTAGCATAAGATTTTAATCTAATTAAGAATATTGACACATGTAAACTAGCCTTAAATATATATAAATAAATGTATGTATACACACACACACACCCTCTGCTGCAGAAGGTCAAAGACTATAGCCTTCAAAACAGATTACGTCTCAGTATCAAGAAAACAAAGGTCCTCACCACTGAACCAAAAGGCAAAAAACATCATGATAGATGAAGAAAGGATTGACATTGTCAATCATTTTATTTTCCTTGGATTAACAATTAATACTCTCTCTTGGTATCAGCAGTCAGAAGAACAGGAAAGATATTGTACTGAGCAAGTTCATAATCAAGAACCTCTCCAAAATATTGAAGAGCAATGATATGATTTTGAAGACAAAGATATGACTGAATCAGACCATGATCTTTTCAATCACTTGCTACACAGTTGAGAGCTGAATATGGATAATAAAAATGAATATGGATAATACAACTGATGCCTTTGGACTATGTTGTTGGAGAAGATTACTGAATATCTCATGAACTTCCAAAAGAATAAAAAGATATATCTTGGAAAAGGTGCAGCCAGAGTGTTTCTTGTAAGATAAAGATGGTGCAGCTTTATCTCTCATACTCTATGCATGTTTTTAGGAGAGGCTATTTCACATGCAAGCAAGATTCTACTGAAGATTATCCAAAAACGATTAGAACAGCACATCAGCAGAGAACTGCCGGAAGTCCAGGCTGGGTTTAGAAGGGGTCGTGGTACTAGGGATATTGTTGCTGATGTTAGATGGATCTTGGGTGAAAGCAGAGAATACCAGAAGAATGTCTACCTGTGTTTCATTGATTATGCAAAGGCATTTGACTGTGTGGATCATAACAAACTGTGGCTGGCTCTGAGAAGAATGGGAATCCCAGAACATTTAATTGTGCTGATGCGAAACCTGTACTTGGACCAAGAGGCAGTAGTCAGAACAGAGCAGGGTAACACTGCATGGTTCAAAATTGGGAAGGGTGTACGCCAGGGATGCATCCTGTCTCCATACCTTTTCAACATGTATGCAGAGCAGATTATCAGAGAGGCTGGGCTCTATGAGGAGAATTGTGACATCAGGATTGGTGGAAGATCTATTAACAATCTGCATTATGCAAATGACACAACCCTGCTTGCTGAAACTGAGGAGGACCTCATGCACTTGCTGCGAAGGGTCAAGGACTGCAGCCTTCAGTATGGACTGAGGCTCAATGTCAAGAAGACAAAGATTCTCACCACTGGACCAATTGGCAGCGTCAGGATGGATGACGAAGAGATTGAGAGGCTTCACAGCTTCAGTTTGCTCGGCTCCACAGTCAACACTCTTGGCACCAGCAGTCAGGAAATCAAAAAGCGTATCGCGATGGGAAAGTCTGCTGTTAGGGACATCTCTAAAGTACTCAGGAACAATGGTGTCTCTCTGTAGACTAAGGTGCGCCTGATACAGGCCATGGTCTTTGCAATCGCTTGTTATGCATCAGAGAGTTGGACAATGACTAGGAAAGACAGAAGGAGAGTGGATGCTTTTGAGCTGTGGTGCTGGAGAAGAGTGCTGAATGTACCATGGACTGCCAGGAAAACAAACAGATTCATCTTGGAGAGGATTAAACCAAGCTACTTCTTGGAGGCAAGGATTCTGGGGCTTCGTCTGACATACTTTGGACATGTTGTAAGGAGGGGCGGGTCCTTGGAGAGGGACATCATGCTTGGGAGGGTGGAGGGACAGCACAGGAGGGGAAGACCCTCTATGAGATGGATTGATTAGGTGACTGGGGTAATCGGGATGGGTGTGTTGGAGGCAGTGTGGTTGGCGCAGGATAGAGCAGGGTTTAGGGCTGTTGTACATAGGGTCGCTATGAGTCGCAAACGACTCGACGGCACATAACAACAACAACAACAACATTCCTTGGAAAGAGACATCATGTTTGCAAAAATGGAAGTTCAGAAAAAGAGAGGAAGACCTCCAACTAAATGGGTTGACACAGTGATTGCAGCAATGGGTTCAAGTGTGTCAGAGATGATGAGAAAGAACAAGATGGGACAGGGTCTGTTATGAACAACACTATGAGTTATACTTGACTCAACAGCACCTGACAACAACATGTGGATATTTTTATAAAAATAATAAATTTCTAGGGAGCTCTGGTGGCCTAGTGGCAAGAAGCTGAACTGCAATCCCGAAGGTGCACAGTTCATATCCACTAGATGCTTTGCTGGAGAAGGAGGGGCAAACTCCTCCTGTGCCAGTTGGATTCAGTTTGACGGTACACCAAAATAAAAAAGAAAAGAAAAAAAAATAAATTTCTGTTGAAGCATCACCTAAAATTTTTGTAGACTGTCATTTTGATGTCATCTCTTTTGACATGGTCCCTTGGTCAGTCTACTGTCCTGTATCCCATAAGTGACACCACTGGGTGACAAGTTTCACCAAAGAACAGAGATAGAAAGGAAGCTCTGAATTCTTAAATCATAAATAACTAAATAATACTTTACAGACAGAGGAGATTCCAAAAATATTTTTAACTGATTGGTTGGCTCAAAGCAATCAACCCACTTTGCTATAAAAAGTAATTTTATCTGGGCTTAAAAGATATAAGGTGCTATAATTTTAAAGTAAGTTGCTGAAGAAGGACCTCATCCCAGCACCCAAGGGAGTAAGGTCAGTGTTAATCTTCAGTGTTGGCAGAGACTTGGAAGCTTATTTCTTTTGTCTCACCAGAAAAATGTTGTTGGTTATGTTGCCAAGAGATCCAAGATTGATGAAGCTTTGTGTCCTTGCTGTTGTCTATGTCCTCCATAGGAAGACAGCTGGGCCACTGCAACGCTTATCTTACTAAAAGCAGCAATCTGATTATGTGATCTACAGATTACTATGTCAACCAAGAGTAAACAGTCCTGACAAACTCCACAGCAAGGATGAGCCATAAACACATTATGTGAAGTAAATCAGTGACAAAGGACAAAAATTCTATGATTTTACCAAAATTAAACACATGCAATCATCTAATAGTCTTTGCTCTTAGATTTAACTGGTTCAAACCATCCCTCTCCTCAGGCAGTCCACACTCCCCTCTCATCCCTCTATCTATCTATCTATCTATCTATCTATCTATCTATCTATCTATCTATATCTTCTGACTTAAAAATAAATTCACACCTATGTTTATTGTTGCTTTGTTCACAATAGCTAAGAGTTGGAAACAACTCTTTGTGATGGACACATCAACAAACGAATGGATAGAGAAACACTGGTATGCCCACACAATGGAATACTATGCTACATAGAAAACCAAGGAACGTATGAAATATTACACAAAATGGGTGACCCTGGAGGACATTATGCTGAGTAAAATATCTCAGTCACAAAAGGACATAATGCCACTGTTATAAAATAGGACTGACATCGGGGCTAGGGGGAAACAAAGAAAAGAGGGGATAAGTAATGTACACTTCATTGAAACAGATGAGGGAGAGAACTGTTTAAAAGGGATATATAATTAGGTATGATTTGCATGACGGGAGTCCAGAATAAGAGCGGCAATAGTAAAGTGGACTGCGGGGGATTGTGTAACAATGAAAGAATTTTATTTTTTTTCTTTTCAAAGAGAAAAGCAAACTGAGGGGAAGGGCAGGCAGGGAGGAAAATAGGCAACAATGAATGAAGGGAAATCCAAGTTCTCTATAAACTTTCATGAAAATCTCAATAAAAAAATTCAGTGAATATAAATGCTGTTGTTATGTGCCAATGAGTTGCTTGTGACTCATAGCGACCCTATGTATAACAGCCCTAAACCCTGCTCTATCCTGTGCCAACCTTATTGTCTCCAACACACCTATCCTCATTAACCCAGTCACTGAATCAATCCACCTCATCGAAGGTCTTCTTTTCTTGCACTTACCCTCCACCCTCCCAAGCATGACGTCTCTCTCCAAGGACTCATCCCACCTTGCAACATGTCCAAAGTATGTCAGATGAAGTTTCAGAATCCTTGCTGCTAAGCAGGAGAAATACAAACAAACAAATAAACAAAAATTCAGAAGAATAATAATTGTGAAAGAACTCTCCAAATTACCTGAGGCAATAGACACACACATGATTTCTTTAAATTTAGTAGACATCTCCTTGGGTTTAAGCAAGTCATATGTTTTTCTCTTTGCCATCTGTGTTTAAAAACCTCACTATTCACTCATGTTGGTTTACAATGGGATGTCTTTTTTATTGGGGCTCTTATTATCAACTAGAGATAGCTTTCTGGGTCTACACTTAGGTTTGTAAATTCAGTCCAAACCTTCTTTTAAGTCCAGCTTGCACTTGGAGACCTCTACAGTCTTTCCACTTGCTTGTGCAGTTGATACCTTAAGCTCAATAATGTCCAAAATAGTTCTCTTTGCCATTGTCTTGAATTGTTTTACAGGGTTACCAAAACTATCGTCCTTAAAGAAGTTATTGTTACATCGTTCTCTCCTGATTTAGTTCTTCCTATTAGCAGCCAAGTGTTTAACTATTGCATTACCAGTGCACCTTCCAAAACAGTCATTCTCAAATCTATTCAACTGACAATCTTGATGATATAGTTTTGGTACCTTTAGCATTCCAGTTGCTTAGTTATTGGTGTGTACTGTTGAATCAGAAAGAAGCTAGCTGAACCCTCCAGTAAGTTTTCAGAGGCAATTCAGGATCCGGCTTTCAAACTGAGTGACATCTTCACACACATACACACACACACACACACACACACACACACACACACACACACACACAGTGTCAGGAACCCACAGAATCACAGGAGACGGTATCTGAGAGCTCTCTTTAATCTTCTTGATCAGGTAACACCTTTCTCCCAGAAGGTAATCAGGTAGTTTAATCTCATCTTTTGGGAAAGGATATCTTCAGTCTCAAATCTACTTCAGCCCTCAAGCCAAACAGACACCACCACAACATCAGATCTAGAAGCGACCTGTCCCAACCTTGGAATTATCACACTGTGTCAGCAATGTAAACTGAGACAGTAAGTCACAGAACTTAGCAGAAGCTCTGGCCAGAATCTTCCCTCAGTACAGCCTCAAGCAAAACTCTTTCTCTGAAGTTGGCACATGGTATTTAGACTTACATCTTCCTAAACAAGAGATGGACAGCAGTGTGAGAGACCAGTAGCAGTGTGTAGTGTAAGGCATCACAGAAGTGACTGGTGATCATATTACAAGGTGGCTGGGGAAGGGAGGGCTTGACCAGGTAGCCTGGTGTGCAAGGAATGGGGAGGTAGCAGGGAAAGGGTAGAGACAAGTTACATGTGCTTGGGATGGGTGGGCAGTGAATGTGTTGGTTGTTTCTGTAAGGGAAGTGTCTTTCACATGCTAGGTAAAAATACTTGTCTGTCAGATATTCCTCTAATAGTGAACATCTAAATAAGACAGACTAGGAAGAAGGATTGGCCATCCACTTCTGAAATAGAACTGGCCTATGAAAACTCTATGTACAGCAGAGCACACTTAGAGTAGACTAACAGATATGGTAACTGAAGTTCAGCCCTCAAATGTAAAAACACAAAGGAGAAGAAATAGTTATAAGAAGAAATTAACAATTGGTACGTAGAATGTGAGAAGCATGAAAGTAGGAAAACTGAACATTGTAAAGAAAGAAATGGAATGCATAAATATTGATATATTAGGTATTAGTGAAATGAGATGGATTGGCATGGGACATTTTGAATCCCAAGATCATATGACCTACTATGCTGGAGATGAGGTGAGAAATAACAGGGTCACTTCCATAGTTAAAAAGGCCTTTTCTAGACCCTCTTGAAATACAGTATTGTAAGTGAGAGGATAATATTCATATGCATATAAGGAAGACCTGTTAAAACCATTATCATTCAAATTTATGAGCCTACAACAAGAGCCAAGGAGAAGAAAAATAGATTATTTCTATCAACAGTTGCAGTCAGAAATTGATGGAACATGTAACTGAGATGCTTTGATAATA
>NW_006399840.1:5119963-5127854 GCF_000299155.1 Elephantulus edwardii | reverse complement strand
TACACACATTAAAAAAATAAAAAGTAATAAAAAAAAGTTTTTTTAAAAAGAATACAAAGAGTCATTACTAAGATGGAAGAAGAAAAGAACAAAATTGATGTCAGAAGAGACTCTGAAGATTGCACTAGAGCACCAAGGAGCCAAAGCAAAAGGAAGAAATCAAGAAGTTAAAGAGCTGAATAGAAGATTTCAAAGGGCTGTTTGGGAAGACAAGGCAAGATATTATAATGAAATGTGCGAGGAGCTGGAGTCAGAAAATCAAAAGGGCCAAACTTGCTCAGCATTTCTTAAGCTGAAATAACTAAAGAATAATTTCAAACCACGAGTTGCAATAGCTTAAGGATGCTATGGGCAGAGTATTGAATGATTCAGGAAGCATTAAAAGCAGATGGAAGGAGTATACAGAATTATTGTATCAAAAAGAATTGGCTGACACAGAAGAATTTCAAGAAACAGCATATGAGGAAGAGGCAATGGTGATGAAAGAGGAAGTGTAGGCTGCTCTGAAGGACTTGGCAAAAAATAAAGCCCCAGGAATTGATGGAATACCAATTAACATATTTCAGCAAACAGATGCTGCCCTGCATGTGCTCACCAAGTCGTGCCAAGAAATCTGGAGGACATCTACTTGGCCAACTGACTGGTTATTTATTCCCATTCCAAAAAAAGGTGACCTGAGAGAGTGTGGAAATTATCAAAGAGTATCACATCTTGAAGAGGGACACACATTTGTATGGAATGCTCAGGGATCTTGTGGCTTTCTTTTCATCCCAAGTGGGTGTCAGAAGAGGAGATTTGCCAGATGAATTGGGGATCTCTGGCTCAGAGTCCACCAGCATTTGAGCATGCCAGAACTGTAAAATACTGAAATGTTTTTCCATGCCTGTGGGCTGAGGGCGAAGAGCCAGTGTGCTGTGAGTCTCGGTCCCAGCTGGACCTTTGGAGTCCTATGGAGTGCCACTCCAAAGAAGAGGGACAGACATGCATATGGGATGCTTGGGGATCTTGTGGTTTTCTTTTAGTGCCAAGTGGGGTGTCAGCAGAGGGGACTTTCCAGATGAATTGGGGGGTCTCTGGCACAGAGTCTCCCAGCATTTGGGCATGCTGGAATTGTAAAATAACCATGGTGGACAGTGTTTGGTGGAGGTCCCCGATTAAAATAAGCTTGGAAGCAGGAGTGGCATCCATTTCCAAAATAGCTTGCCTCTGGAAACTTTATGAACCTGAAGAAAAGATGTAAGTTATGCAAGTGTTCAGGTCTTTTGTTCATAGGGTCGCTACGAGTCACCTATGACTTGATGGCACTTAACAACAACAACAACATCAACATCATTAAAACAACAACATCATTAATATCACACACTAGCAAAATCCTGCTTAAGATTATCCAGAAAAGACTTGAACAGTACATTGACAGAGAACTATCAGAAATACAGGCTGGATTTTGAAGAGATTGTGGCTCTAGGGAAATTACTGCCAATATGGATCTTGGCACAAAGCAGGAAATACCAGAAGAATGTCTATCACTGTTACATTGACTGTGCAAAAGCATTCGACTGTGTGGATCACAATAAATTGTGGCTATCCTTGAGGAAAATGGGAATCTCAGAGCACTTGATTGTGCTAATACGAAACCTATGCTTGAACCAAGAAGCAGTCCTCAGAACAGAGCAAGGAAATATTGCATGGTTTAAAATCAGGGAAGGAGTGTGTCAGGGATGCATCTGTCCCCATACCTTTTCAATCTGTATTCAGAACAGATCATTTGGGAAGCAGGGCTTTATGAGGAGGAGTGTGGCTATCATGGACTTCTCCAGAGTGCTGAAGAGCAGTGATGTCAATCTAGATACAGAGGTGCCTAATTCAGGCCATGGTGTTCTGAATTACTTGTTATGATTCAGAGAGTTGGACAATGACTAAGGATGGCAGAAGAAGAAATGATGCCTTTGAGTTGTGGTGCTAGAGAAGAGTCTTGAACATACCATGGACTGAGGAGAAAACAAATCGGTCTGTCTTCAAGAAGGTGAAATCAAGTCTTTCCTTGAAGGCTAGAATTTTGAAGCACCATCTCACTTACTTTGGGCATGTGTCCTTGGAGAAGGACATCATACTCAGAAGGGTGGATGGATAGTGCGGGAGAGGGAGACCCCGGATGAGATGGATTGATACAGTGACTGGGGCTATGGGAGTTGGTGTGTCAGAATTCGTGAGAATGGCTCAGGACAGGGAAGGGTTCAGAGCTGCTGTACATAGGGTCGCTATGCATCACAGGTGACTCAATATCATATAACAATAATAACATACTATGACAGGTTTGGAAGCAGGAGTGGCATCTACTTCCTTAATAACATGCCTTTGGAAACTCTATGAACTTTGATAAATGCCAATAGTTGTAGAGGGCTTCAGACCTTTTGCTCATAGAATCACTATGAGTCATGCTCACCTCAAAGGCACTCAACAGTCAACAACACTATCACATGGGAGGAGATAACGTATCTTTCTTCTTTGGAACAGTTAGTGATTCAAATTCCATACCTTTGACAGTACAATTCCTCACCACTAAGCCTAATGGAATCTTTTTCGTTTCTCTCCAAGTTTTACCAGTTAAGATATCTTTTTGAGAATATTTTCAAATTTAATCACTTCTCACTGATTCCAGTGCTACCATTTGTCAAAATGGTTTCCCTCTTGAATTATTACAGCAGCCTACTAACAGTTCTATTCGTTTCCATGGTCACACTTCATAGTTTCTATTCCTAGAAACAACTCCAAGTTGTTCCTTGGAGGCAAGGATTTTGAAGCTTTGTCTGACACACTTTGGTTATGTTGCCAGGAGGAAGCAATCCTTGGGTGGAGGAATAGCTCAATAGAAGAAGATTCAGGAGGAGATGGATTGACACAGTACAGGGGTAATGGGGGTAAATGTGTTGGAGACAGTGAGACTGGCTCAGGACAGGGCAGAATTCAGAGCTATTGTGCATAGAATGTGTGAGTCACAGGCGACCTGAGGGCACCTAACAACAGACACTCCAAAAATATCTGTTGAAAGATTAAAAACAATTTCCTTTCTAATTTGTCCTGGAATCTTCAATCCTATATTGAGTGAAGTCTGTAATCCCCCTCTTGGCCTTGATTAGTTCCCATAGCTTTTCCAGTTAGAATTGGAGAAACAAAAAGTCTTGGGACACATTTTTGCCACAACCACAGTCTTATTCTCATGCTTTAAATGTCAGTTTAGTGTAATACAATTCTGACCTCCTGTCAAATTTGAAATGTTCTCTCTTTCCTAGCTTGGTCCTATTTCAGACTGTGACTTCTGTCAGGAGAGGGGACCATGGCTGACTTCTGTTCCATATCTTTAGCTTCTGCTTCTCCAACCCCCCAGGCTAGTTTTCTCGTCTTGGCTCTCACTCCTTCAGAGTCAGAAAGAAAAAAAAAAGGAGAAAGACATGTTTTCACAATCTCCCTTTGTTCAATGTTCACGAGACTTGGCACACATAAATCTTGGTCTTTCTATTAGGATATATTTTGTGGGTTTCTAGAAAACATCCCCATTTGGAACCTCAGTGACTAGTCTTCTGATGTGTGATGTGGCTGGCCCAACAACTCTAACTCTCCGTCCTCTCGGTATTTAGCCTTCCATCCCACAAAAATCACTGGTAAACGTCTTGAGCAAGGTTCTCTTTGAAAATGGCTCCAGCCTAACTCCCACAAGACCCATAAAACTCCATGGGAATGTCGCCTGCCTCCTTGTCTGTGTGAAAAGTGTAGTTTGTTCTCAATACTGTCCACTTTCTCTGAATGACTGCCCCTTGTCTTTCCAGCTGAATCAAGTAGTTCCCAGAAGTCCTCTTACTAAGTCTCAAAACACAAGGGTCAACTTTCCTCCTGTGCCTCTTTGTGAGAAAGGGATGCAGAGAAAAATACTTTTCATTTTGGAGAAATTCTTGCTCTGAGTTTTCACAACTTCAGTTCTGTTTTCCTCGACCTTGATGATAGACTCTCCTTGCCTTCAAGTTGGTTCCGACTCAGAGACTGAAGAACAAGGTTTTGTTTGGGTCCCCTCCTCATAACAGGTCATATATGGCACGTGCTATTTTATTCTCAGCCTATGGAGAGACCAGCTAGAGATAGAACTAACCGTTTTTAACAACGTAAAACTTTAAAATAACCAGAAATTAGTTGGGTTGGCCAAGCTTCCATGCCCCTCCTCCTACTCTGCTTCTGGCAGCTGCTACGCCTCCATTTCCAATCTCAACTTAAATGTACCTTTTATGCACAGACCTGTTTTGACCTTCCCACTTCTGTTAGCCTCTTTTGACTCCCTCTTTTCTTTCTTTTTTTTTTCAGGTTTTGGTCATTTTAATTGTAAAAGCCAAGATTTTTCTATAAATAAGACCACTGTGTAAAATACAATTCACCCTTCTACTGAAACCCTTCTCCCGACACTCAAAAAGGGTAAAAAAAGCCAGCAGATCTGAGTACAAATCAGCATGCGGTCCCTGATGAGAAGTTCACTGGCAGTTTCAGCCCCTGCTGCCGTGGGCCTACAGAGCAGGCACACACCTGGCCGGGGCTCCCCACAATCCATGACACCCAAACAACTGGCCACGTGGAGGGTCAAGTGCCTGGCGACTGAGGGGGACAGAGAGCACTGACAGAGGCTGTCTGGACCCTCTGGCCAAGCTGGGCTGATGAGCTGGAGACAGAGTGGTTTGTTCAGCCTGGGGTCAGGTTGGGGCACAGGTGATGGGGGGAGGTCACCGCCTACCCAGAAGACAAGCAGAGAAGTGGCCAGTATCCCATGAGAGGTGAGGCTCCTTCCTAGGGTCATTTTTGTCATGGCCACTAAACACAAGGACAGTGGACACTTCACAGGAATGGGCTCCGGGACACTGGGCAGAGCAGCCCGGGAGAGGGAAGCTGGCCACCTTCCTCTCACCCTGCCCTATGCCCTGCCTCCCCCACACACCCTGGACTCAGATACGGCTCAGCAAATTCACACACTGGGCATGGCTCAGAAAACCAGGACACAGGACGAAGACAAGGCTCCCTTCTCAGGAGACCAGGGCCTGCATGGGGCTGCTCCTGTCCCTGCATGGTGCTGGGGCCGGGGCGGGGGACAGAGTGTCAGGAGCCCTTCCAGACACACACAGCCAGGGTTCCTTCGAAGTACAGGTAGAGCACGTTCACCCGGTGCGTGATCTCAAACCGAAGCCTTCCCCAATGACCACGTTCCACGAGGAGCGGAACTTCTTGTCCATGGTCTCCTTGATCATCTTGGGAGGGCTCTCATTGTTGGAGAATTTCTCACAGGCTGTGACACAAAGCTCCATGGTCTCCACTCGCATCTCCTCTGGCGTCCGAGTGCCTGACCAGAGGGAAGGTCTGCAGACGCTTGTAGTCAGCCTCGTCTCTCTTCCCTTCGGCTTCTCCCCGATCCTTCCACCGGGGCCATTGGCTAGGGGGAAAGGTGCGGAGACTGGCAGTTAGGGCACGGCCGGGAGACTCAGGGCAGCCCTGTCAACTTGGTGGGAGCAGAAAATGTTTTCCCCACGGGGTGCTGCTCCCACGGGGGCCAGAGCTCAGGCCGCAGCCTCTCCCTCTTTTCTTTTTTCATATTTTTTGTCAGAGTTGATTCGTGTATATGAATTTTTGTGATTAGTTTCTCATGCCCTGTCATGTGGGGGTTCCAGGGACCTGTTGGAGCCCAGTTGAGGGCCTAACATGTAGCTTGTGCTGGAACATCAGGCGTCACTGTAAGGTAGTGAAGTCAACAGGTTCAGGAGGCTGAGTGCCTGGGAGGGAATGTCATCTCTGCTGCTTCCTAGTCACATGCTCTTAGGAAAGTTTCATTAGCTCTCTGTGGCTTTTTTTTTTTAATCTATAAATTTGAGAAAATAATTCTATTTTAAGGTGCTGTCTTTTCTGACTCATAACAACCTCATATGACAGAGCAGAGCAACCCCATAAAGTATTCTTAGTTGCAATCTTTATTGAAGGGAATCCCCAGGTCCTTATATAGAGCCACTGGGTAGGAATAAATCATCAGCAATTTAATGTTTAACTGTTGAGCCACCAGAACTGTTACTTAAGTGTTTACAAGAATTCCTGGCACATCATTAGTAATTTAAAGTATTTGCTTTATTATTATTAATTGTGTGACTATGAAGTAGGTGGAATTCTTTTAGGGAGGATTCAATAAAGAAAGTGTTCTCTTTCACTAAAATCTACTACAAATGCTTCACTGTAGTGTGTTTCAGGCAGTATGAAGACATCCCTGGGTGAGTGTGGTCATATCAGACCTCCATCAGAGGGTGTCCTAGGGCAAGTAGGAGCACCCTTGTTCCTATATTGCACAGATCTGAGGATAGATCATTCCAGTTAGCTTTCTGGCTTAGTGGTTTAAGCATAGGTTTGTGACAAGCTCACGATCAATTTTGCCTCTATTGGACACAGCTCACAATCAGTTTTGCCTCTTTTTTTCTTATGAATTCTGTGACATTGAGGAGCTGCTTAACTTCTCTAAGAATGAACAAATTCATTTTAGAATTATTACTAGAATGTTGCTCAGAAGCGAGGCCATTGAATCACTTACTTTATACGCATCATCAGGAAAGATCAATTGCTATCATGTTTGATAAAGCTATTTGCTTAATGCTTACTAAAAAATGAAGGAAAATAAAAATTAAGTACGTTTGGTCTGTGAAGATAAAAGATATCTTCAGTAAGATGAACTGACACAAAAAAAAGACAACTCAGTTATGAAAGAGGAAGAGGACATGAATACACAACCAAAGAAGACATTCAGATGCCAATCAAACACGTGAAGAAATACTGAAGATCATTAGGTATTAGAAAATGCAAATCAGAACAACAACAAGGTATAAAAAAAATCAATAAAACATCAAATAACAAATGCTGGTGAGAGTGTGGGGAGGATTGGAGTCTGACACGCTGCTAGTAGGACTGTAAGGTGGTGTAATCACTACAAAAAGTAGTTTGGTGCTTCCTTAGAAAGTTGGCAATAGAAATGCCATTTAGCACAGTAATCTCTTACTAGGTATATACCCCAAGGAAATAAATGCACAAACTGTCATAGACATACCCATATGTCTTGCGGCATTATTTATAACAAAAACATAAAATAAATTAAGGATATATCAATGGATGAATGGATGAAGACACAATGGAGTATTATAAATCACTGAAAAATGGTCAAGAATTAACGAAATACTATACAGCATGAATCTAGGACAAACTGTGCTGAGTGATATAAATCAGTTAGAAAAAAGACAAGGTGTAAGCCTATTCCTATAAAAAGCTAAGGAAAGGCTAACACACGGAATCAATCTTGAATGGTTAACAGTAATGGAAAAGAAGGGAGAGGGCAGTAAAGATTAATAAAAACCATCAAACAAACAAGCAAAAAGAGATGGATTTACCCAAAAGTTGTAACAATGAACCTAAATATTCCAATTGCCATAAAGATGATTCAGGACCAAAGTAATATTTTGTTCTATTGTACATGGGGTAACCATTAGTCAGAATTGACTATACAGCAGCTAACAACAAGAAGTTTTGAAAAAGTATTTAAAATGAGCATAATATTGGCACCTATCTCATAGGGCTATTATATATGGGGTAGTGCTTAACACACCACGAGTACTCAAAAAATTAACGTTTATTAACATTCTTATTGATCACTACAGCTAAAACCATATAAAAAAATCAATGGATCAGAACTCTACTTGTGGATTAGGACTTCTAGTGTTGTTCCTAGCTTTTCTGTAATGAAGTTTATAGTCCTTGGTTTTAATCCTAGGTCCATGATCCACCTTGAATTGGTTTTTGTATATGGAGTGAGGTGTGGGTCTTGCTTGAGTCTTTT
>NW_006399840.1:5112172-5113327 GCF_000299155.1 Elephantulus edwardii | reverse complement strand
GGATGGGTGTGTCAGAGGCAGTGCGGTTGGCGCAGGATAGAGCAGGGTTTAGGGCTGTTGTGCATAGGGTCGCTATGAATCGCAAACGACTCGACGGCACATAACAACTACAACAACAATTCTTCAAAAAAATATATAATCTTTCCTTCAGTAAAATTGTCTTTCTAGTCATCATTTAAACTCATTATCTGGCAACAGTGATATTTTAACTTTAAGACAGAAACCTGAATACAGTATCATATAAGAGCAAATCACTGAACTCAGGCTACCATGTGTTGTTTTACTTGGCCTAGACAGTATTTGAAATACGGTTTTTAAAGGAAGAGATAGGTCCTCTGTTGCTACCTAGCTCCAGATACACCTGATATCATGGGTTTTAGAGACCTCAAGATCTCTACAGGTCCTCAACAATTACCTGGCAGACAAGAGATGCATCGAGGGGTACCTTCCATTGTAAGCACATGTGGTGGTGTCTGAAGCCATCGGCAGCCCCCACCTGCTAACCTGTGTCATGCTCTACATTAGTACAATCACATCAAGTCCTACGAGAAGGAAAAGGCGAGTGTGCCAGGAGTGTAGAAAGCTTTGGACAAGTATGGCCCTGTTAATTTGGAAGACACCTCAGGAAGTAGAGCTTCAGATAGTAAAAACGACAAGGACGTTGATCTCTTTAAATCTGAGGAAGAGGGGGATAGTGAGGAAGCAAAAGAGCTAAGAGAAGAATGTCTCCTACAGTATGATCTAAAGAAAGCCCAAAAACCTGCACTTGTCATCTAGTCTTCAATCTTATTAGATGTGAAGCCTTGAGATGATGAAACCGACATGGCAAAATTGAAAGAATGTGTCAGAAGTATTCAGGCAGATGGCTTGGTCTGGGGCTCTTCCAAGATGGTACCAGTGGGATATGGAATTAAGAAGCTTCAAATACAGTGTGTCGTTGAAGATGATAAAGTGGGCACAGGTATGCTGGAAGAACAGATAACTGCTTTTGAAGTCTTTGCGCAGTCCATGGATGTGGCTTCTTTAAACAAAATCCAAAATCCCTAGCCCTAAGAGAGAAGCAAATTAAAACAACTATGAGATATCATTTCACCCCAGTCAAAATAGCAAAATTTAACAGAACAGCAAGCAACAAATGCTGGCGAGGTTGTGGAG
>NW_006399840.1:5107771-5108832 GCF_000299155.1 Elephantulus edwardii | reverse complement strand
TTGATTCAGTGATTGGGATAATTGGGATGGGAGTGTCAGAGACAGTGCAATTGACACAGGACAGAGAGGAGTTTAGGGCTGTTGTACATAGGGTCGCTATGAGTCGCAGGCGACTCGACAGCACATAAACAACAACAACAACATACAATTTAATGATATTGTTTGATAGTTTCCACATTCTGTTGGAATGTAAACAAAAATGGACCTCTTCCAATCCTTTGGCCAGACAGTTGTCCTCCAAATCTCCTGGCATAGGCCGGTGAGTGCATCCGGGGCTATATCTGTTAATTGAAACAAGTAAATTGTTATATCATCAATTCCTGAGGACTTATTTTTGCCAATGCCTTCAGTGAAGCTTCAACTTCCTTCTTCATTACCATTGGCTCCTGTTTTTATGATACTTCCTAAAAATTTTCAGTGTCAGTCACTTCTTTTTGATACAATAAGTATTCCCTCCAACTTCTTTTGATGCTTCCCAGATCGTTCAACATTTTGCCCATAGCATCTTTCAATATTGTGTCTCCAGGCTTAAATTTGTTTTTCAGTTCTCTGAGTTTGGGAAATGTAGAGCCAGTTCTTTTCTTTTTCATTCTTCAATTCCAGCTCTCTGCACATTCCATTATAATATTTTGCTTTGTTTTCTCAAGCTACCCTTTGAAATCTTTTGTTCAGTTTTTTTCCTCTCCTTTAAAAATTTTTATATTGGTTTGCTTACAAAGTTTGTATACATTGTTTTTCACACTATTTTTCATTCATATTGTGTTTCATACAATCATTCCCATGCATTATGTTCAGCTCTTTTATCTCAGCATGTTTTCCCTTTGTTTTGGCTTCTCAACCCTCTAGTGCAATTTTCAGAGTTCTTAAAAAACAGGTCTCATGGGAGAGAGAATAGTTTAAAAGTATTATATTTTAGGGCATTATGTTTATCATAAGAGTACAGAATGAGGGTTGCAGAGTGGATTATATTTGGGGTTGGGGTGTGGTTGGGGGATGTGCGGGGGGAGATTGTGTACCAATGAGGGAGGTTTTTCTTTTGCTTTTCAAGGAGACGAGCAAAG
>NW_006399840.1:5101777-5107671 GCF_000299155.1 Elephantulus edwardii | reverse complement strand
GACAAGAACAAACTGGGAGGAGGGTAGAGAGAATAGTGCAACAATGAATGAATGGAAACCCAAAATCTCTGTAAATGTTTATGAAAATTAATAAAATATAGTTATAGAAAAAATCCATTTGCATGCATCAATTAAAATAAAAACTTTAAACATATACACAAAAAAAGGAAGACACAATACATAAAAATTCAGCGGCCTAGAGGTAATTGTGATTGGCCAATTACAAGGGTCATGCCCTCCCAAGTTCTCCATAGTCTACACCTCTCTCTGTTATCTTCATAGTGCCTACTTGGCCCATGCAGAAAAGGTTCTGATAAGCCAAAGCACAAGTATGGCTGAACAGTTTATCAAGATATTAAAATACCATGAAGGAAACAGAAAGAAAGCTGTTAAAATATGGGAACTATGTTGTTGTTGTTGTTGATTGCCATCGAGTTGAACATGACTCATAGCAACCTTACGAACAAAAGGCCTGAAGCCTTTCTATAACTATCGTCATTTATCAAAGTTCATCGTTTCCAGAGGCATGTTGTTTAGGAAATGGATGCCACTCCTGCTTCCAAAATGGGGACTGTAATTTAAAAAAAAAAATATATCTTTAAAATCAATTTCCTCTTTAAACTTTTGCTCAGATCACAATAAAGAGGGTTGGGGGTTTTTTTTAAAGAAAAGATATTAAGATACTTAATATTGGTTGGTAAATCAGCCTTCCAATAGTCCATTCAAACTCAAGCATAGCAACGATTGTGATGGTGGTGCCACATCTGTGTTTGGTTTGGTTTGTTTGTTGACTATAGAGTTGCTTTGAGTCAGAACTCACTTGATGGCACCTAACAATAATCACCATACTTCCACAGTGCTGGTTATAAATTTGTCAAACATCTTCTCAGAAGCTTTTCTTCCGTATCTTTTCTCTGTGTCTCCTCCAATGCCATGTTACTATTTATTAATGTAAAACCTAGGCAAAACAAAGCATGGGAAGGAAGAAAACAATTTTATTATAGGGGGAAAAAATCCATAAGCGTAAAAGTCATTTTCATTTTCCTGAAGCTCAAATAAGTACAAAATAGGAAAGAAAATTAGAAACTTTTTTTTCCACTACACTAATGTTTTTGCCTAAGCCAAGAAAATATATAAAGTACCGGGAGCTCGATTTTAACTGTCAGCTCTGTGGGGGCCAGAATTTGACTACACTTGGAGATAATAAGCATTTGGTTCAGAAGGCTGTTTAAAGGAAATAAAAAAGGCATAAAATCTCAATCATTCAATATGGTTTGTATTAGAATAAAATGATTATCCAAAACCTAACACAATCAGAGCTCTGCCAAGAGGCTGGCAAGCAAGTTACTGACATAGCCCAGTCTTAATCAGTTATTTGTAGCAACTGATTATTTAATAAACATTCGTCTTTGTCCCTTTAGCCAAACAGAGGAAGAAGAGAGAAGGCAGAACCCTCAGAAGGAAGAAAAAGAGCTCCAGGTCTAATTTTTCTCTTGAGCACAAGGAAATACACAGAAGAGTCATCAATGCCTTTGAATTGTGGTGCTGGAGGAGAACACTGAGTGGACGTGGACAGCCAAAAGAACAAACAAGTCTGTCTTGGAGGAAGTATAACCAGGGTGCTTAGAGGTAAGGATGGTAAGACTTGTCTTGCATATTTTGGGCATGTTGACAGGAGGGACAAGTTCTTGGAAAAAAGATATCATCCTAGAAAACATGGAGGGTCAGAGAAAAAAGAGGAAGACTCTCAATAATATGAATTGACACAGTGACTATAAAAATGGCCTCCAGGACATTAGAGAGCATGAGAATGGCAGAGGATAGGGCAAGGTTCTGATCTGTTGTTCATAGAGTCACTATGAGTCATAGTCAACGTGATGGCATGGAAGAACAACTTAAAGTTTTGTCACTCAGGCACTGAACAGGGGCAAATAATTTTTCTTTCCTCAAAACCCTTAAAGAGCTTTTAACTCACTGAACTATCCTTAAGAGTAAGAACATTGGGCAAGAAAATCTGATGTCATGATGTTTCTATAAAAGACTCCCTGGGGGTATTTTGGTGTTGTGAAACACATGTCCTCTTCTTCCTTAATTATATCCCATTGAATGATAAGTTCAGCTCAGTGAGCTTTTGAAATACAAAAAGTAAATCTTAAATCAAGTATGAATTGTGGTGAGCTTGAAAAGAATGACAAATTGAAAGAGAAAGATCAGCCTAAATTTAAGTCATATTAAGCATTTACTGACAAAAACCAAAATGAAAGGGGAGGGGGAACAACAACTGTCAGGTACAATATAGTGGCATAATTTTACTCTGTAGTTTTTGTTGTGGTGGTGGTTGTTGTTCTATACCATTAAGTCAGCACCGAACCACGGTTGACCCTCCAGTGGGTTTTCAGTGGCAGTTAAACACATAGGAGGAGATCGACTATCTTTCTCCTGTTTATGCCGTAGCATCACAATGAAAAAATTTTCATTTCTTCACAGACAAATTTTAGTAAGAATATTTAAATTAGGTAGTAACACATCTAATCTTTTTTCATGTTCTTAAGACATTCCTCATATTTTGGACTTATAATGCCGATCTCTGATAAAAGCAAAAGTCTGTTGGACTATATTAAGAATATGTTAGCTAAAATTATGCCTGTATGAAAATATAAATTTGTTGTATTATTATGATTGTTTGCTGTGATGAATATGGCAAGAAGGTTAAGTTGTGAGAAATGAAAAAGAAATTGGTAGCATGATGTCAAGCATATTGTACAAATACAGTATATTTTCTTTTTTATTATTAACATATTTATTATTTTATTAATTTTTTATTTATCAATATATTTATTCACGCTAAAGTTTGAAATGCTAGCAATTAGTAAGCAAGTGTGTTAGTAGTAAGAGCATATTGTTAGAAACATAGAATGAAGTTTATTTATAATGTAATAAGCTAGCAAGCAAGTATGTGTCAGATACATAAGGCTAAGAAGAGAACTTGCAAAATGCCCTCAATCTGTACCAAGCAGAAGATGCTATATCAGGCCCAGATATATGTTAATCTAGAGATGTTGTATCAGGCCTGAAGACTTATGTGTTAATCAGAAAATATTATATTAAGTCCAAAGACCAGATGTGTTAATCTAAAAGATAAAATATCACAATTTTAATTGGTTTATCCCTGAAAGAGACCTTGCTTTACAGCAGGTGCTAATCTGAAGATACAATGTCCTGATTGGTGGCACTTGGCCCTAAGAGACCCAGCACAAAATACTGCATTTCAACTGGCCTCTCAAGCAATAACATCCAGAGGCATTAATTGACAGAGGACAAGACATCTCTCTGTATGGTTTCGCCACTCTCTGCAGCCCCCTTGCTAGATTTCAATTTAATTGTCCACTGTGGTGAATATTCTGCAGTTTTGAATATTGACTATAAATATATCATTGCTAGACATAATTCTTTGGCCATTAATGCTTGATTGGTTGTTAAGACTTAGCTTGCCTTATCTTTTAGGTTGCTTTTATGTGAAGATCTAAATAGGCTTCAGACCCCATAGCCTCAAAAAAAGTGTGTGATTTGCAATTATAATACCTCTCACCAGTATTCTCTTTTGCATCTTAAACCCACACAATATAATCTCCCATTTAAAAAAAGAATATATTGCTGACATTGTCTGAAAATATCACATAATTGTTAAAGGCACTGGAATCAGTTACATAAATCGTATTATTCATTTCCATTCTTTAATGATATAAGTCATCAACAAAACAATGAAAACTCTATGGAACACACCAGCCCCATGACCCTCAGCCTTTCGGGATGCAGGACTAGGAAGCATTTTATCCCACTGCCCGTGGAGTCACCCGGAGTCAACTAACAGTCATAACATCTGATGGGAAGATGAGCGTGGTTGCCTGATGGAGGAACCAACAGTATATCAGAGGCATTACTACTGCAATCCAATGCCCATATCTCTACACTGGGGAGTGAAGGAGGGGCACAGTCTCAGACTTTCTGATGTAGCTCCAGGAATAGCTCTGCTAGGATAGGATTCCACTGAGAAGGATTCAGAATGGCTTTCTATGATATTCTCTGAGAAAAGTTCATTTCTGGGGAGAAAAAATTACTTTCTTAACATACAAGCCTTAACTTTGCTTATCATTGCTGTACAGTGGGAACCAATTCCCAGGCTGCAAATCACATGGGAGGAGATGGCCTGTCTTCCTCTCTTCAAAACAGCTAGTGGATTCTAATCACTTGTCTTTGAGTTGGCAGCACATCATAATCTCATTAATGACATGGATGTCCTTTAGGAATTTGGAGAGGTCTTTGAAAGCAGATTTTTCCAATGCAACACATTTTTCTTTCTTTGTTGATATTAGCAAGGATATTGATTGTGTATTCAAATAAAATTGTTGACAACTTGAATCTTTTCTCCATCTGTTATGATTCAGTACCTATTGGCCAAGTGGTGAGGATTTTTGTTTACTTGATTTTGAAACTTAAACCATATTTAAGGCTATGTAGTCTTTGATTTTCTGCAGCAAGTGTTTCAAGTCCTCTTTATTTTTAGCCAGCAAGATAGTGTGTTCTGTGAAATTCAACTTGGTGATATTGTTTTAATTAGGTGTCATTGGGTCGAATACAACCATAGCGATCCTATTAACAACAGATCTGAACCCTGTCCTTTCCTGTGCCACCCTCACACTTTCTGACACAATAGAGACCACTGCAGTAGTTACTGTGTCAATACACTTGCTTGAGGGTCTCCATTGCTCACCCTCCGCCTTTCCAAGAATCATGTCCTTCTCCAAGGAATAGCTTTTCTTAGCAACATGCTTAAATATGTGAGGCAAAGCTTTATCATCTTTGCCCTTAAGGAGCACTCTGGCTGCACTTTCTTTCTTCAAGAGGTATTTGTCTGTTCTTTTGGCAGTCCATGGGTTGTTTAGTACTCTTCTCCAACACCATAGCTCAAAGACATCAATTCTCCTTCTGTCATTCTTATTCATCGTCCAGCTCTCAGCAGCAAAGTGATTGGAAAGATCATGGCCTGAATCAGATACACCTTAGTTCTCAAACTGACACCATTGGTCCTCAATAATTTGGAAAAGTTGTTGAATGCAAACCTTTCCAATGCAATAAGTCTCCCGATTTCCTGACTGCTGGTGCTAAAAGTGTTGTTTGCAGATCCCAGTAAGATGAAGTTGTGGACAGTTTCAGTCTTTTCTCAATCATGATGTTGCCTATCAGTCCAGATGTAAGAATTTTTGTTTTGCTGCCATTGAGATGAAATCCATATTGAAGACTGTACTCTTTAATCTTCTACAATAAGTACTTCAAATCTTTCTCATTTTCAGCAAGCAAGATTTTATCATCAGCATAAATGCAGATTATTGATGAGTCTTCCTCCAATCTTAATGCTACAATATTCTTCAGAGTCCAGCTTTTCAAATAGTTTGCTCAGCAAATAGATCAAATAGGTATATGGAGAGAAGACAGTCCTGATGCACTCCCTTCTCAATTTTAAACCCTGCTCTGTTCACACATAAACCTCCTGGTCCAGGTATAGATTGCACATGAGCACAATTAAGTGCTCAGGGATTCCTGTTCTTCTCAATGTTGGTCATAACTTGTTATGATCTACACAGTCAAATGTCTTTACATTGTCAATAAAGCATAAATAGACATTCATCTGATATTCAGTACTTTCAGACACGATCCACCTAACATCAGCAATGATATCCCTGGTGTCACAACCTCTTCTAAATCCTCCTTACAGTTCTGGCAGTTCCCTATTTATGTACTGTTCTAGCCATTTTTTAATGCTCTTCAGAAGTATTTCGCTTATACGTGCTCACCAAATTGTGCCAGGAAATCTGGAGAACGACCATTTGGCCAAC
>NW_006399840.1:5082112-5099292 GCF_000299155.1 Elephantulus edwardii | reverse complement strand
AGAGTCCAGATTGGAAGTGCATTGAAATGGAAAAAATAGTGGCAAATATCCTTTAATAATTAGAACATGGAATGTATGAGCTTGAATGTTGGAAAACTAGAAATTGTGAAAAACGAAATAGAATGCATGAACATCGACGTTCTAGGCATTAGTGTGAAATAAGGTGGACTAGCTTTGGCCACTTTGAATCAGATAATCACATAGGATACTATTGTTGTTTGTTGTTGTTATGTGCCATTGAGCTGACCATGACTCATCACAAACCTATGCACAGTATCGAGCATGACTGCAGGTGAGGAGGAGAGATGAAGTTCTGAACATGACTGACTCTAGCTAACACAGGGTATAGTGAGGACTGCAAAGAGCCGAAATAAGAAATGGCCACCTGGACCTTGCTCCTGTTGTTGGTAGGTGCCATAGAGTAGAGTAAAAACTCTGAGAAACAGATACAAACTCTGCCCTATCCTACACTATCTTCATCATCTATGACATACTTAAGCCCCATTGTTAAAAGTCACCATGTCAATCTATCAGTCTCACTGAGGGTCATCCTCTCTTTCGCTCAACCTCAACCTTTTCAAGCATGATGTCCCTTTCCAAGGAATACCACCTCCTAACAACATGTTCAAAGCATGTGAAGTGAAGTCTCACCTTTTCTGCCTCGAAGGAGCAGTCTAACTGCACTTTCTTCAAGGCTTATCTGTTTGTTCTTTTGGCAGTCTGTGGGTTATTCAATACCCTCTTCCAACACCACCAAAGGCTTCAGTTTTCCTTCTGTCATCCTTATTCATTATCCTGTTCTCAGAAGCATAGCAAGTGATTGAAAAAACCCTGGCTTGAATCACGCCCACCTTGATCTTGGAAATGACCTCATTATTCCTCAGAACATTTTGGATAGGCAAACAGCAGACTTTATCAATGTGATATGTCTCCTAATCTCCTGACTGCTGGTACCAAGCGAGTTAATGTGGAGCCAAGTAAGAAGAAAACGTTGACAACTTCAATCTTTTCTCCATCCATCATGATTTTGACTATTGGTCCAGTGGTGAGGATTTTTGTCTCCTTGATACTGAGATGTAATTCATAGCAAAAGCCGTAGTTCTTAGTCTTCTGCACCAAGCATTTCAGGTACTCCTCAACTTTTAACAAAGTTTTATCATCTGCATAACGCAGGTTGTTGATGAGTCTTCTTCCAATCCTGATGCCACATTCTTCTTCATAAAGCTCAGCATCTCAAATAATTTGCTCAGGATAAAAATTGAATAGGTATGGAGAAAGCACACAGCTTTAATGCACACCTTTCTTGATTCTAATCACACAGTTGTTCCCTTACTCTGTTCAGATGACAGATGATTCGGTTAGGTTTTACATGAACATGATTAAGTGTTCTGGAGTTCTCATTCTTCTTAATGTTAGCCATAGCCTGTTGTGATCCACATAGTCAGAGGCCTTTTCATAGTCAATAAAGCAAAAAGACAAGGTATTTTCTGCTGTGCAAAAAGATTGGTCAGACATCAGCAATGATACCCAGGTCCCATGGCCTCCCCGAAACCCAGTTTAAACTTCTGTAATTTCTCTTTCAATCTACTCTTCTAGCCAGTTTTGGGGGATTTTCAGCAATATTTTTCTTACATGTGATAAAATGATATTGTACAGTAATTTCCTCATTCAATTGGATCTCCTTCCTTGGGAATGGGAACAAATATGGATCTTTTCTAGTCAGTTGGTCATGTAGCTGTCTTCCAAATTTGCTGGCACAGACTGGTGAACACACCCGGGACTGCATGTTAGTAGAAAAATGCCAGTTGGTATTTGATCAATTCCTGGGACTTTTCTTATTTTTTGCCAATGTCTTCAATGCTGCGTGAACTTCTTCCCTTATCACCATCAGGTTTTTATCATATGCTACTTCTTGAAATATTTCAGGGTCAACCAATTCTTTTTGGTACAGTGTTTCTGTGTATGTCCTCCACCATTTTTTGGAAAAAAATGATAAGTTTGCATATGATCATTCACATACATTGTGTTTTGTACTTTGTGTTTTATAGAACCATTGGTATGTGTTACATTTTATCTAATTAATTACTACTGCTCTATGTCTGTTATTACCCCATCTTTTCAAGCCCCCCATTAAGCCTTTCCCATTATTTCACTCCCCTCTACTCCCTAACCCCTGCTATCCTAGTGACTTTTTTACCCCTTCTCCTTTTGCTGACCCTTCTCTCCTTTCTCTTTTAAATATTTAAACACATCTTATTCCGTTATCCTCCTGGTTTCACAATAGTGGCCTTATGCAATATTTGTCTTTTTGGGCCTGAGATATTTCACAGAGCAAAATGCTCTCTAGTCTCTCTTAAGTTATATAGTGTTGTTGTTAAGTGCCGTCGAGTCGTAGGCGATTCATAGCAACACTATGAATGAAAGTCCTTAACACTTGCATGTGTGACTATCATTCTTTCTCCAGATTCATAGGGTTTCTGAAGACAAGCTATTTAAGGAAGTGGATGCCACTCCTGCTTCCAAAAGTTATATAGTATCTTACAAAATTGTTTCTCCTTAGTGCTGCATGGTATTCCATTGTGTGAATGAACCACAATTTCTCAATCTATTTATTTCTTGATGGGTATTCAGGCTGCTTTCACTTTCTTGCTATTCTGAATAATGCAGCTATGAACAGAGATATACAAATGTCCATTTGTGTCTCAGTTCTGATTTCCTTATTATATATTTCTAGCAGAAGAATAGGTAGGTCATATGGGATTTCTATGTTCAGCTTTTTCAGGAAATCCTAAACTGCCTTCCATTGCAATCATACCATTTGACAATCCCACCAGCATTGCATAAAAGTTCTAATCTCTTTGCATCCTTTACAACATTTATAGTTTGCCGTTTTGTTGAGCTCCTCGTTTTCCCTTTTTTTAAAAAATGTCTTTTTTTATTTATAGAATTAGTTTCATTTACATTATATTTTGCTTCCATCTTCTTTTGGTACTTTCTAGACCCTCAACCTGGTGGATTGACATGATGACTGCTGCAATGGGCTTTGATGTGTCAGGAAATGTGAGAACGGTGCAGGATAGAGCAGAGTTGAGATTTTTTGTTCATAGGGTTGCTATGAGTTGTACTCAACTCGACAGCACATAACAACAACAAAAAATCTTTCGAGATTTTTTCCATAACATTTCTCATTATTGTAACTCGAGGCTCAAAGTTGTATTCAAATTAAGTACAGGCTGTGGCTCTCAGCAAATAACTGGCATTTTTCTCAAGCTTTGTGTACTTACAACGATTTGGATGAAGACAAAGTGGGCAAGATTAATCACGGATGAATCTCATCCCACCATACACTGGCATATGTCTAGTCCCAAAATTCATTGTAGGCAAAAGACAAAGGAACAAAAAGTACCTAAAGATAAATATAGCTTAGAGTGCACGGGGAAAGGGTATGAAGGTAAGAGGCTCAGCTGGCCAAGTCACTTTGCTATAAGCTTTGTTCAAATTCAAGGGGCATAACCATCCTTTGACCACTGCGCATAACCAGAAAGAACATTCCTTCCCCTCTGGCTACAATGTGAACAGTGCAAGGCCACATTTTCTGGTTAATGATACAGCAGGTTAAAAGTTACCAGGAGAAACTACCTTCCCTGGGGTGCTTACTTAAGATGATTGAGTAGTCATGGAGATGGTAGAAAACAAGATTCACGCTGGGACCAATCACTGGAATAGAAAGATGCCAGTCTGAAAAGCTACCTGCTGTATAACTCCAATTATACCGGATTCGGGAACACGCAAAACTACAGAGACAGTGAAAAGACCAGTGGTTTCCAGGGGCTAAGGGAGAGAGGTAAAGTGAATGGGATTTTTTTAGGGCAATGAAACTATTTTTCTGAAACAATGGCTCTATGACATTATGCATTTGTCAAAATCTCGGATCTTTAGGTCACCATAAGTGAGCCTAAAGGTATGAAAATTGTTTTAAAAATAATCATTTGGGAGTTTAGACAATATCAGGAAAGAACTCAACAGTGGAGCTTAACTGGATTGCAAATGTGTTTACATGTATTATCATGGAAAGGGATGGAAGGCAAGATGCAGACTGAAGGACCTGTAAGTCTAAAGGCAAAAGGCATGGTAATACAGTTGCTAAAGCCGCTTCTCAAGGGGTCCAAATTAACAATTTTAATGCTGCTAGACTTGTGCATTTGTTATGACCCACACAGCTAGATGCCTTTGTATAGCCAATAAAAGACAAGTAAGCATCCTTCTGGTATTCTCTGCTTTCTGCCAAGATATATCTGATGTGAGCAATGATACCCCCGGTGCCACAGCTTCTTTTAAATCCAGTTTGAATTTCTGGTAGTTCACAGTTGATGGACTTGTTCAAGTTGTTTCTGAATAATGCTCAGCAAGATTTTGCTTGCATGTGATATTACTGATATTGTTTTACTAATTTTTCACCTTTTATTGGATAATCTTTTCTGGGAATGGGAATAACTATAGATCTGTCAATATTTATTTCCAATTAACTATCTTCCAAGTCCCTTGGTACAGCCAGGTTAGTACATTCAGGGCTGCGTTTGTCTGTCGAAACATGCCAACTGGTATTGTATCAATTCCTGGGAACATATTTTTTGTCAATGCCTTTGGTGCAACATGAAGTTTTTCCTTTCTTACCATTGGTTCTTAATCATAGCCTGTCTCCTAAAATGGGTCAGTTTCAGCTCATTGTCTGAAACAGTGAGTCTGTAGTACTCTTTCCATCTTCTTTTGATGTTTCCTGGATCATTCACGATTTTCCTCACAGCACCATTCATTTTTATAACTCAAGGCTTGAGTCTGTTCTTGAGTTCTCTCAGCTTGAGAAATTCTGAGCAAGTTCTTGCTGTTTGGTTTTCTGATTAGAGCTCTTTATACACTTGGGTATAACAATTTGCCTTTTGGGATCTTGTATTCAGTAATTTTTCTTCTTCATTTCTTCCCTTTGTTCTGTCTTCTCAACTTTCTAGTGCAATTTCCAAAGTGGCTTCTGACATCCATCCATTTTGGTCTTTTCTTTTTCCCCTGTCGTGTGTGTGTGTATGTGTGTGTATGTGTTCCACACTTTCATTCATTAACATTATGTTTCATGCAATAATTTCCATATATTGTGTTTTATAAAATTAATCACCACTAGACTATACCCAGCATTATCCCATCTTTCAGATCCCCATCAGATCTTTCCCATTTCCTTTACCCCTACCTCCTCCCACCAAATTGTGCAACCCTGTGCTCTTTCCCCCTTCCCATTCTCATCCCTCTGCCCCTCATTTTAAATTATCCTTCTATGTTTATATTAATGGTCTTATGCAATATTTGTCCTTATGAGACTGAGTTAGTTAATGCAGTACAATGCTCTGCAATTTGTCCAAACTTATGAAGCATTTTTCAAAATAGTTGCTCCTGAGTGTATAGTATCCCATGTGTGAATGTACCAGAGTTTCTCAATTCATTCGATTGTTGTTGGACACTTGGGCTGTTTCCATGTTCTTGCAATGGTGAACAACACTGCTATGAATGTTGGTGTTCAAATCTCCATTTTTCGTCTCAGTTTTGATTTCTTTGAGTTGTGTTTCTAGCAGAGGTATAGCTTAGTCAAATGGAGTTTCTGTGTTCAGCTTTTCCAGGAAACATCAAACTGCCTTCCAGACTGGTTACACCATTCCACAAACCCATCAACAATGTATTACGGTTATAATCTTTCCACATCTTATCCAACATTTGTCACTTGCCGTCCTGTTAAACTTTAATACTGCTATTGGTGTGAGATGATATTTCATTGTGGTTTTGATTTGCATCTCTCTTGTTTCCCCCCTACCAGTGTATTTACAAAACTCAAGTACAGATTTTAACAAATTCTTTCAATTTCCCTCACCCCTCACCCATCAAATTGTACAACACAATGATTAATCTACCTCTCCCCCTGCACATCCTCATCCCTCTGCTTCCAGCCTCTCCCACCCCTCCTGGATCCTTATACTCATTCTACAGTAATGGTTTTATACAATATTTATCCTTGTGGGACTGAGTGAGTTCATGCAGCAAAATGTTCTCCAGTCCCTCACAAGTTAGGTAATAATTTACAAAGTTATTGCTCCTGCGTGCTGCATAGTATTCCATTGTGTGAATGTACCATAATTTCTCAATCCATTCATTTGTGGTTGGGCATTTGGGCTGTTTTCCTTCATGAATGCTACCCTTAATGTCTTTCCACAGCTCATCGGACTTTCAATTATTGGTGGTTTTCAATTATTCAATGCTTCAAACCTATTACTGAAATGGATTTTTAATTAAGGAGAACTAGTCTCAAGGTCATATTTTTGTTCCCTTAGATTTGTTTTCATTTTCTTTTGCTTCAGTTTGAATTTGCATATACTCAGCACCTGGCCGTGTTCTGACTGCTATTATTGAGCTTTTGCACCAATTCTTGCCATGAATGTAGTCAATCTGATTCCTATGGAATCCATCAGGTTCGATCCATGCGTAACACTGAGAATAATGGGAATTCCAGGGCATTTAATTATCCTTTGAAATCTATACCTAGACCAAGAGGCAGTCATGCACACAGAGCAAGAGAACTGCTGGTTTAAAATAAAAAAAGTGTGCATCAGAACTAAACCCTTTCTCCACACCTGTTCAGCCTACATACTGAACAAGTCATTCAAGTAAGAAGCCAGACTTTATGAAGAAGAATGAGTCATCTGAATTGGAGAAAGACTTATCAACAACCTACATTATGCAGATGACACAACCTTGCTTGCTGAGAGTGAGAAGGTCTTGATATATTAGTTTCAGAAGATCGAGGACTATAGCCTTCAGCATGAATGACATCTCAACATCAAGAAAATAAAAGTCCCTCACCACCAAGCCAATATACAACATTATCATAGATGGAGAAGAAGTTTTCAATGATTTAACCTTGCTTGGTTCTACAATCAACATCCTTGGTACTAGTAGTCAAGAAATCACAAGATGAATTGGATAAGCAAAATCTGTTGTCAAGGGCCTCTCAAGAGTACTAAAGAGCAGTGATGTTAGCTTAACGCCTGATCCACATCAAGAATCTTCTCAACTGCTTACTATGCATCTGAAAATTGGATAGTAACTAAGAACAGCAGAAGAAGAATCAATGCCTTTGAGTTGTGTCAGAAAAGACTGCTGACTTTACCATGAACGGCCAAAAGAACAAACAGGTTTGTTTTGGAGAAGATGAAACTAGAGTGCTTCTTGGAAGCAAGGATGGTGGGAACTTCACCTCAAATGTTTTGAGCATGCTGTTGGGAGGGGCCAGTCCTTGGAGAAGGATGTCGTGCTTGGAAAGGTGCAAGGTCAGCAAAGGAAGGGAAGATATTCACAACATGGATTGACACAGTGACTGGCACAATGGGTTCAAGTGTGTCAGAGATGATCAGGATGTCACAGGATAGGGCAGGGTTCAGATGTGTTGTTCATAAGGTTGCTATGAGTCACAGCCAACTCAATCACCATAACAGCAACAACAAGAACATACATGTTTATCAGAAATGAACAACTAAGTTCAGGGCAGATAGTGGAGACAGACTTCTCATTATGGAAGTAGAAATTTACAGAAAAACTAGAGGAAGAGACTAGAACTGCCCATATTGTGATAAAACACATTTGGAAACATCCATATGAATGCACACTTACTGACAAAGATGGTTATACATACAAATTTGTGTATATTTATATATTTTATATATTTTTTGATAGTTTATATATTTATACATATTTCTTTCTAAAACAGTCTGACTCTATAGAGGTTTGGATTTCCAGTTCTGGTGAGACTCTGGGGCATTGTTTACTGCCCTATTGGCTGTGAGTTGATTGTATTTGGCCTCCTATATAAAAAGGTGTTTATTCACCAGTAAGGCATGCAGGTGGGGAATATTCCGAAGCAGTCTGACTCTACGGAGGTTTGGTACCATTCTTCTAAGTGGTATAGCACTGGTCTGTCCATTTGCTGCACAAAGGTAACTCATGGTTGCTGTGATGCTAACCACTGTGACACTGATGTGTCAAATGTGATAATCGTTACACATGGCGGACAGTGTTTGGTGGAGCTCCCCAATTCAAACAAGCCTGGAAGCAGGAGTGGCATCTACTTCCAAAATACTTTGCCTCCAGAAACTCTATGAACTTGGAGAAACAATGAAACTTAGACAAGTGTTCAGGTCTTTCATTCATAGGGTTGCTATGAGTAGACTACCACTCAACAGAACTTAACAACAACATATATACACATTTCTGGATATGTATGTGCACAATGTTAATATACATAGATATGTTAGCTACTCTGGCAGTTGAGAAAGCCCAAAAGAAACAACTCCTAATTGGCAGTGAGCATACAAGATGACTACATGTGGTGCTTTGACTAGGAATCAAACACAGCTTTCTCACACAGACGACAAGAATTCTAACATTAACACGTTGCCACACACTTTTTAAATTGACAGCGGTGCTTAGAAACATATTTGCGGTCATTGGCAGCTTAAACCACCATTGTTCTCATTAATAAACATAGTCTTTCGTAACTCATCGATGTTGAGTCAGAACTGACTCGTAGCTGACCCTACAGCAGGTTTTCCGAAGGTATAAATCACATCAGAGGAAACTGCCCACTCTTGTCCTTCAGAGTCATGAGCGGATTTAAACAGGCAAAGAGACGCTGCCTTTGGATTAGAGGCACGATTCCCTATGGACTCTGCCACCAGAGCTCCCAAATAGAAATGTCTGTTGATAAAAGCCACTAAACATTGGTTCATTGGTGCTTGCAAATGCATCATTAAAGTGTAAGGTATTAATAGTAGGAGAAACTTGATGTATGGAAATTCTCTGCACTACTGTCTCAATTTCTCTATAATCTGTTCAAAAAGTCTATTAAAAAGATAAATAAATCATTTGATTGTGGATCTTTACTTCAAAGCCTATTGTTTCCTTTAGCATGTTATAGATTTGTTTGTTTGTTTACTTGAAACTTACAAATCATTGCATCCATTTCCCTTCTCTGTCAATATGCACCAATATAAATAACACAGGGGACAGAGTTTGGTCTTTAAAGAAAGGCAGGCCTGTGTTAAAGGGTCATATCTGTCATTGACAAAGCATGTGTTTTGAGTTAATTAGCCTCAAAGAGTTTTAGTTCCATCATCTGCAAAACAGAAATGAAAACCATTACTTCAAAGAACCATTGGCAAGAAACCACCACTCTTGCATGTAACAGGGCTGATAAATACTGCATTTCCTCAGCCCTTATTGCAATTGTGGTTTCACATAATATATTATGTTAAGCAAATTAATTAATGATTACTAGTTCATAGTGAGAGAAAAAAAATCTGATCAAGAGGCAGAAACAGCTATCAGATGAATAAAAACAGGGACCACTTTTGAACACAGAAGTTCTCCAGGGAGACATTTTCTCTAACCTTGGAACAGCCAAAAGCCCTAGCTCTAAAATCTATTCATACTCATGCTGAGCAACGTTTGAAGGAATATTTAAATCAAGTATATTGCTCCACTGGGATTTCTCCCCATGGCAGGAGCCAGCCCAGCCCATGACCTTCAGCTCCCTGATTTGTGTCCAGGCAGCGGCTTCCTGTGATGTGAAAAGATCACGAGGGTGGAGCCAAATCAGCCCTCTTCCTGAAGTGCCAGGGGAGAGGCCAGCACAGACCACTATCTTTTTCACCTGCTTGAAAGGGAGCTTTGGGTTTGTTTGGTATTCATTGAAGTGCTGGAGTAACATCAAGTCTGATAAATAAGTTGCTGTAGAAGGAAAAAATGATACTAACACAGCATGAATTACAACGCAGATGAAATAAATTTTGAACAACCAAAAAAATAGATTAAAGGTTTTACATAAAATATTTTTACAACAACTAAGTACATAAAACCAGCTACATTATCCATCTAAGCCAGGGTTCCCTCAAGAGAAGAAATGGGCTGTTTCCAGATGTCCAAGCACAAATGAGTGGCTTGAGGAATTATGGTACATTCATACAATGGAATACTATGCAGCACACAGGAGTAATGATTTTGTAAATTATTACCTAGCTTAGGAGGGATGGGAGAGCATTATGCTGAGTGAACTAAGTCAGTCCCATAAGGACAAATATTATATAAAACCATTATTGTAGAATGAGTATGAGGATCCAAGTGGGGGAGGGTGGGAGCAGAGGGATAATGATGTGTGAAGGTGGGAGGGATTAACCATGGGGTTGTACTATTTGATGGGGGGCGGGGGTGAGGGAAATTGGAAGACTCTGGTCTGAAAAACAATGTATTTGAATTTTGTAAATTTTGTATAATAAAAAAGTCTTTTTGCATTAAAAATCATTAATAAAAAATACTTAATAATGGAAAAAATCTAAAAAAAAAAGAAATGGTCCCAATATTTAAGCAGAGTGAAATTAAAACAAAGGAATGTTAACTAGTTATTTAAAAGGTTTCAGAGGAGCCAGTTACAATGAAAAGCTACCACTCTTCACACCAAAAAACAAAAGGACAAGGTGGGAAATATGAAAATGTAAAAGCTTGAGGTAAAGGACTTCTTAGTTCCCTAAGGAAGCACAATGAGCTTGATGAGTTTGGGAAGATTGTAAACTGAATTCACATGCTGCTACTTGAAAACAACTGTCACTGCCAGAAGGAGAAAGTGAGGCCAGGAGTCAGGTGGACAGGGAAGCCACAGGAAGGAGCTGATCCTGACTTCCTCCCCCAGCTTCCCAGCATCCCTTGGCATTATTCTTGGTAGAGCCAATCAGGGACCTAGATGACGGGATGTGATTTACAGCCCCCACTACAGTACCACTGAGCAAATACACATGGATAGGTTTGAAGCTGCCTTAAATATGATGCCTATACATCAAAGAAAAAGAAAAAAAAATAGAGCAAACAATGATTATCAAAAATAAACAAGGATTATTTATGTATGTTAGGCAATCCTGTTGTTGTTATTTTGTTGTTGTTGTTGTTGTTAGGGGCCATCGAGTTGAACACGATTCATAGCGACTCCGTGAACAAAAGATCTAAGCCTTGTTCTTTATTGTGCCATTCCCACACTTTCTGACATACACGAGCTCATTGCAGCAGACATTGTATCAATCCACCTGGTTAAGGGTCTTCCTCTCCTTCACTGACTCCACCCTTCCCAGAATCATGTCCTTCTCCAAAGAATAGCCCCTCCTAGCAACACAACATGTTTGAAGTATGTGAGGCAGAGCCTCATCATTCTTGCCTCCAAAGAGCACTCCGGCTGCACCCTCTCCAAGACGTACATGTTTGTTCTCATGGCCGTCCATGGGATGTTCAGTGCTCTTCTCCAGCACCACAGCTCAAAGATGTCAATTCTTTTCCTGTCATCCTTATCCTATTGAGATCTTAACATTTTAAATTCTTTGGAAAGCCTATTCATTCTCAATGATGCAAAGGCAAATAAAATCAAAGATACATAAAAATTATCACAGATTATAAATTTGTTTTGACAGGATACTCTAGATTCTCAAGTGGATGTCATAAAAACTAACCTTATTAAGAGAAAAAAATTAAGCACATGCAGAATTCCTGGTCCTCAATTTCCCACTCTTTGGGATTGCATCTTTGAACTCCACATTATTTTCTTTTTCTCAGAAATAATAAGAATAAGCCCTACTGAATGGAGATAATGACAGTAAAACAACAAACAGAAGCAAAGTGCTTGTCTATTTATGATTCTGGTGAATAATGTGAATAGCTCAATGGATTCAAGGATTAAAATGGATCCCTTTGTGTAGTAGAGCAATGTGGTCCTTCCATCCATAGCCTTTCCTTTTGTAATGAAGTAGTTCTTGTATTAAGGAGAGGGGTTTAGGGTGGGATACAAGCCTTGATGCTGTTGTTGTTTGGTGCCATTGAGTCAAGCACAGTTCATAGCGACCCTGTGAACAACAGCTCTGAACCCTGTCCTATCCTGTGCCAACTTCACAATCTCTGGCTCACTTGATCACATTGCTGTAACCACTGTGTTAATCCACTTGGTTGAGGGTCTTTCTCTCCTTCAACGTCCCTCCACTTTTCTGTGCATAATGTCCTTCTTTAAGGAATAACCTCTCCTAAGCAGCGTACCCAAAGTATGTGAGATGAAGCTTTGCCATCCTTTCCTCCAAGGAGCACTCTGCACCTCTCTAAGATACATCTGTTTAGTCTTTTAGCAGTCCATGGGATATTCAGGACTCTTCTCCAACACCACAGTTCAAAGGTACCAATTTTTCTTCTGTCATCCTTATTCATTTTCCAGCTCTCAGTAGCATAGCAAGTGATTGGAAAGACCATGGTCTAAATTAGACACACCTTAGTCCTGAAACTGACATCATTACTCTTCAGTAATTTGGAGCAGTCCCTAACTGCAGACTTTCCCAGCGCAAAACATCTCCTGAATGCTAGTGTCAAGTATATTGATTGTGGATAAAAGTAAAATGAAGTAATTGGTAGTTTCAATCTTTCCTCCATCTACTTTGGACATGTTGCAAGGAGGAACCAGTCCCTGGTGAGGGATGTCATGCTTGGGAGGGTCGAAGGAAAGTTCATGAGAGGAAGATCCTCGATGATATGGATTGATTCAGAGCCTGGAGTAATGGGGGGTACGTGTGTCAGAGACAATAAGATTCACACAGAACAGGGTTTAGGGTTGTTGTATATAGGGTTCCAGTGAGTCACAGGTGACTTGATGGTACATAATAACACAACATCATGATGTTACCTAGTGGTTCAGTGGTGAGAATGTAAGTTTTCTTGACATTGAAATGCAATCTGTATTGAAGGTCTTTGATTTTATGCAGCAAACACTACCTTACGCGAAGCCTATATAAGTTGATGAAAGCTCAGTGTTCTCATTCTCTCTCTGAACACTCGTGCTATTGGGACCCTCACTCTCCTGGGACACAGCATTCACCTGCATCACAAATGACAGTCTGCAGGATCCTGGCCTGCAGTTTACCAGTCTCTGCAATAGCTGCCTGCATCACCATAGTAGTGTGAGTCCTGTGTCAATCCATCTTGTTAGGGCTCTTCTTCTCCTTCACTGACCTGCCCCCCCTCCATCTTTCCAAGCATGAAGTCCCTTTGCGAGGAATAGCCTCTCCTACCTATTGGTCCAAATTATGAATGAAAGATGAAGCTACTGTATCTTTGCCTCCAAGGAGCACTCGGCTGCACTTTTTCCAAGACCTATCTGTTTGTTCCTTTGGCAATCTGTGGGATAGTCAGTCCTCTCCTCTAGCACCACATCTCAAATGCATCAGATTGCTTGTCCAGCTCTTTGATGTGTAACAGGTGATTGAGAAGACGATGGCCTGAATCAGGCACATCTTAGTATTAAAACTAACATCACTGTTCTTCAGCATTCGTCACCCTTCAATCCCAGAGCAGAACTCACCTAGTGACAATAGGGCTTGAGTTGATCTGTAAGGTGAATGCTAGGGAGGTACTAACTCCTTAGAACTATCAGCCTTACAAGGTCAAAAGATCAGCATTTTCTCAGGGCTAAAATCAGAAGCAGAAAGGGATAGGAACAGGTGAATGAAAATAAATCTCATTGGGAGGAGGTAGTGTTTTGTGTTGTGAAAATATAAGGGTTATAATAAGTGTTATAAAACATTAATGGTTGAATGGAAAATCAATTTTCTTTCTAATTTTACATTAAAATTACAATGAAAAGGTGTTTTAAAAAAAAAAAAAGCTAGAGGAACCTGAGACTATCACCCTGTTGGCGGTGGTGGTAGTATGTGCTGTTGAGTCACCTGAGACTCATAGCGACCCTATGTACAACAGCTCTGAAGCTTGTCCTGTCCTGTCCTGAACCAGTGTGAATAACTCCAACACACCTGCTCCCATTACCCCAGTTACTGTGTCAATCCATCTCATCCAGGGTCTCCCTCTCCTATGCTCTCCTTTCACACTTCTGAGCATAATGTCCCTCTCCAAATATTGATCCTTCCTGGCCATGTGCCCAAAGTATGTGAGGCAGAGCTTCAAAATCCTAGCCTCTATGGAGAAACTTGGTTTGACCCTCTCTAGGATAGACCTATTGGTTCTCTTGGTGGTCCATGGTGTGTTCAAGACTCTTCTCCAGGTTACCCTTTAAACCTGGAACTGTGATCGCTGAATAACAGACTGGCTCATAAAATAAACAATTCCATCTATGACCACTGTGCTTTAAATAACAAAAAAGAAAATCTTCCCTGGCTCCAATTTCAGCCAAACAATAGACAGGCCTACCAAGGAATAAACAATACCAGGGAGGCATTCATTCCTTAAAATAACCAAACATGTTGAGGAAGAGGGAAGGGAGGAAGATGTGCAATAATGAATGAATGAAAATCCAACTTTTTTGTAACTTTTCATTAAAACTACAATTAAAATAAAATACTTTATTATTTAAAAAATCGACCATATAAGGTTAAAGAAAGTGTCATTTGTCCAAGGATAAAGTGCAGACAGCAGGAAGGAGTAGGCTTAGGATTCATAGAAATGAAAATTCCAGGAAGGAAGAAGAAAGAGCATGATTACATCATAGATAGTGTAAGTAATGTTTTATTTGTTATTGATTTTTTTTAAAAAAATGAAATTTTTATTTTAAACTGGTTTACTTACAAAGTTCATATACATTGTTTTTCACACTGGGTCTTTCCTCTTTCCTTTACTCAACCCTCCCGTAAATAATGTTATAAAACAAAATGTGCCTTAATGGTTGAATGAAAAATGACATCCGCTCTATAAGCCTTTATTCAAATTACAAAAAAAAAAAAAAAAAAGATCATGGTAGTATTGTTTTAAAAATGTTTATCAACTGTATGAAGCCATTCAACATTTACCCTACAAGGGAGATAGGAAAGCTAGAGTAATGAAAACAGAACAAGCCCTGGAGGAGGAGAGGCAATCTCCTCCTGTGCCTGTTCTGGTTCTGAATCAATGGTACACAACAACAAAAACAAAACAGAACAAGCAGAAGAATGAAAATGAGAACATTGACCCATTGTGAAAAATGTAATCCGTATCATTGAACTGTATGTACACAAATAGTTAAATGAAAGCTTAGAGTTAAAAGTTATACTAAAGAATCCTTTTGAAAATAACATATTTAAGTTCTAATTTTGTTCTGATTTCCATAAATTAAATCTAAAGCAAGTTACTTGTACCTATGAGTGGAAAGGAAGGTTATGCCAGGTTATAATCATAACATCACTTTTATAAAATAGGACTGACATGGGAGTTGGAGGGAAACTAAGAGAAGAGGGGATAAATAATGAACACTGCATTGGAACAGGTAAAGGAAAAAACTGTTTAAAAGGAATGTAGGATTAGGCATTATTTGTATGACAACAGTACAGAATAGGAGGTACATGTAAACAGGGGGAGGGAAGGGAGGAAAGAAATTATACAACAGTGAATGAATATTTTAAAAAAATAACTGAACTGGGGGTAGGAAAAAAATGTGCAAACAATGAATGAATGAAAATCCAACTTCTCTGTAAACTTTTGTTAAAATCACAATTAAAAAAAAATAATTTAAATATAAAAGCCCAAGGGAGTTCTGGTGGCCTAGTGACAAGAAGCTGCATTGAAATCACAGAGGTACGCAATTCAAATCCACCAGATTTGAACTGCTGGAGGAGGGGCAATCTCCTCCTGTATCTGTCGGATCCGATTTGACAGTACACATACAAAAAATAATAAAATAAATTTAAAAAAAAAACATAAAAGCCCAAATTGTATAAAAGACACAAGCTCTATCATTCTTGAGAGTTATTTAAAGAGAAGTCCTAAAATATATAAATGAGACATTGGTGGTTCAACAGGAAAACCATTGTCTTCCATGCAGGAGACTCAGGTCTAATTTCCAGTGAAGGCCTTTCATGTGTGGCAGTCACCAACCTGTCTGGGAAGACTTAAATGTTGCTGTGATGTTCACTAACTCTCAGTGGAGTTTCCAGGCTAAGGCTGACTAGAAGGCCTGACAATCTACTTCTGAACAACAGTCAAGAAAAACCACAACTGTCCATCCACAACCAGCCATGGAAATTTTTGGTAGCATTTTGTTAAATGGTATGTCTTTACCATGAGTCAGGCCTGATTCAATAGCATGTAGCAACACAGTTTATGAAGAGGCAGAGTTAGAGTGGACTAGACCTTTGAAAAGCCAGCTCAGTGATCAGTTGGACAGGGGTGCAATCCCACCGTCAGAAGCACCAGCTGTTCAAGCTTTCCACTAACACTCACACACACTTCTCTGCATCTGACACTGTGGCTTCCCTTTGGCTTTATCTGGTAATATTTCCTGGTCTTCAGGCAAACCAGAGTGGAGGGAAACTCCATATGCAGTGATATTACATATGCATAGATAGGCATGATTTTCTTAGTCTGAACTTGCTACTCTTTCCTGTGGCAATAACGATCATTTGTTTTTTTATTTTTAAAAAAAGGTGCAGATAGGGAGATGGCAGCAGAGGCAGAGACAGCGTGGTGAGCTACGGGAGCAGCGAACCACTTAAAGCAGGGCCATTATGGCCTTCCACAGACTTCAGCTTATTGATAATCAAACACTTAAACAGTTGATGACTGGCCCTCAGTGAAGATCGAGGCTCAACAACAGGAATTCAAGGATTCCCAAGGAGAAATGGGTGAGTCTCATGGCTCCCAACCCCCCCCAACCCCCCGCAGAGCCCTCGCTGCGCCGCACAGCCACTGCAGCTCCATGAGGCTTCCACAGCCAGAACAAATGGATTCCCTCACCCAGGATGGATGCTGGGCACCGGCCCTCCTCAAGACTGGTACAGTGAAGCCACCACACTGCCACAAGGTGGACCTTGTCTGGAGAGAATTCTTGGAGCCAGGATGGCGGCTGTGAGGGAAGCAGGCACCCTCTGGCCACCTGCACAAGAGGAGCCGCACACCAGCCGAGCGCCCGAGCGGTGGGGTGTGGGGGCGCACCCTCAATGGCCGCCTGTGCTGGGGGGGCTGCGTGCCTCCCACAGGCCTCCTGCGCTGGGGGGGGGGCGCGCGCCCCACTGGCCACCTGTGTAGGAGGTGGGGGGATGGGATACATGACCACCATCTGCAGGTTTGGGTCTCCTTGGACAGGCCAAAGAAGA
>NW_006399840.1:5076532-5080542 GCF_000299155.1 Elephantulus edwardii | reverse complement strand
AGCTCTGCAACTGCATCCTGGCCCATCCTCACCCTTCTGCCCCCAACCCTCACCTCCTTGTACCCCCAATATGTTTTTCCCAATAAAAAAAACAAGGTGCAGATAAAAATTCACATTGTCAGCCCTTCCTCTTTTTTTTTTTACAACCACTATCTTAGGTGAGTAGAAATCTAGGTGTTAATACTTAGTGTTGGTTGCAAAGAAAGCCATTTCCCTTTCAAGACCTCAATTTACCTTCAGAATGACAAACATTTAGATAATTAAGGCATATGATAATGATAGAGGTGTATGAACAGTCATGAAGTAATTTGACTTTGGGTATTTAGTAATTAGCATTTAAATAAAATTAATTTTAAGAAAGTTACAATAGATGTGACAATGAAGTCACGTTCAAGATTTGAATCAAGGGGCACTGGAGAAGTCTGTGCTGTCTTCATTTGTTCCCCTGTGCAATCTGGCACATCACAGAATTGCTTCTTATGGCAGTCAGGAGAAAAGAAGGTAGTTCATTAAGTGGTTTTCAGAAGACACTCATGCTCAGAAGGAGAGCAGAATGTAAGCATGTAAACAGAGTGGGTGCTGACTAACAAGAGAATCTAAAAACGGATATTGCAAGCACATTAAAAAACTTTTGGATGAAGTGACAAAATTTTTTACTGGAAGTTGCTTGAAAAAAGGAATTCTTTCTGTTCTGACATACAAAATTACAAAGTCGCCTCAAAGGTTCACCTCTGATATCTAGAATAAGTTTCTGCACAATTTTCTGACTTGGAAGGCTCTGTGCTTTAGCAATGACTCACTGCAGGTCTCAGAGTGGTTCAGAAACAAACTCAAACCCACTGCCAGCAAATTGGTTCTGATTCATAAGAGCCTTCCATTGAGTTTCCAAAGCTGTAAATCTTGAAAATCTTTTTTAAAAAAATTCTCCCACAGACCACCTGGTGTATTTAATCTACCTTTGAATTAGTACTACAGCTCCCTAGAGTCTCCATCACTGTAGTGGGTACTGCACGATAATCAAGAAACAGTCATTTGGCAATGGAAATGACATGGTCGTAATTGGTTTACACCAGTTAGCATGTTTTTCCTGGCCATAAACTCATATTCCCTGAGTCCCCTGCAAACAAATATCTGAACAAGAATGGGAAATAAAGCAGAAGCAGGAGTAGGGTAGCCAATCAACCAGCTCTGTCATGGTAACCAAGATTTTCTGATTGAGGATTATAAAAATTTTGGGCTGAACTTGATTAAAAGATTAATTCGTATTGACTGTTATCTATTCCACTTTTGGGAAATCAACATCTGAAACTCTTCTAGGCCAGCATATTATTTTCTTAAAAAAATTTATGATTACCTCCAGGGAGAAAGAAATACAAATTAGGACAAGATTGGGGATGTTAATTTGAGTTTCTGATCTTCAATCACTACAGATTGGTAGGTGGACTTTGCAGTAAATCTTCTCAGAATTAATTTCTGGCATTAAAAGATGCACAAGTCCATGAGCAACTGGTACGTTGCAAATGGAATGAGACTCTGATTATGTTCTAGGTTGAATGTGAAACTTCTGAAAAAGCTAACCAAGAAAGCTCACCTACCTGCTCCAAGTCTTAGCTGTTTTAGAAGGAAAAAAATCAGTCTTCATATTCATTACATAATCTACTTGTGAATGAGAGCAGTAGTACCTCTTTCCTTCAAAGCATATCTATCATTTCAGTGACAGTGACCCCCACATTGATGTGTGACTACATACTGTATGCACAACAGAAATAGAAGTTAGGAAAGAGGATATGGGCTAACGCGAGGGACCATCAAGACTCTTTGCTGGCCTACATCAAAGACAATGGCCATTATTAAAACAAGCAGATGATAAGCAGGGAAAATGCTGGACTCACCAGACTGGCCAAGGATTCAAGGTCTAACAGGAGGGGGTGGGCACCCAGCCAACAAGTACTGTTAGATAACACAGCTGTGATTTCAATACCACGTGAATCAGTTCACATTTAAAGCTCAGGAAAATCCCAGCGTCTGACTAGGAGTCTGTCACTGTGGAAAGTGACACCTACTTGCAAACAGTGTTGGAGGAAATGAAAGTGGAAGAAGTTATTCTCTACGACAACACTCTCTTGCTGAAAACCTGGATGCCGTATCCTCTGCGATAGCTAAAGGTTAAGGAAAAAAACCAATTGCCTCAAGTTGATTTTGACTTATGGGAACCCCATGTGTCAGAGTAGAACCATACCCCAGTGGGTTCTCAGTGGCAAATTTTTTCAGAAATAGGTCTTTCTTCTGAGGTGTCCCTCAGTGGACTCAAACTTCCAACTTTTGAAGTCTCAGAAACTCCCCTTACACACTTTACAGCAAGTTGTCCTTAGATCTATTGTCCTAAACTCTTAAATCATCATGGGGTCCTGCCCATTAGGAGGTCCTGCCAGATTACTAGTTGTGTTTTGGCCGACTGGATCCCATTACTCTTTACTAGAAAGTAAAGATTCTGGCTGAGAATCCAAATACCAGTATTCTCAGTTTTGTCCTGCCAATTAACCTTTTGAGCTCTCTTGAGTAGCAAACGAGATAAATTATTTGAAAATGCAAGGATGGAGATTGGCAAATACAATACTATACAGGTATGTATCACACTCTGGTCATCCTAAAGATGTCTCAGAAGACAGAATTATAAAGGAGTTCTTCACCTGTAACAATCTTTGCACTGAGGGGATGGAGACAAGACTTAAACTGTACATCCTGTAAAAGTTAAAATGTATAAAGCTGTAGTGTTCTAGTGGTAAGAAGCTGTGCTGCAATCGGCACACAGTTCAAATCCACCTGCTGCTGCACAAGAGAAGGATGGGCACTCTCCTCCTGTGATTCACTGCCTCTGAAAACCCACTGGAGGGTCAGCTATGGATCAATTGTGACTTGAAGGCACATAACAACATGGGCTAGGTATACTTCCTTAAGGTTTTCTAAGATATCAACTCACACACATAATTACATCAACACTACCCAGAGCTGCCCTTTCCAGCAGCATCAAACTTTGAAATCATCCTCCTTCTTTCCTTAGAGCACCTATTGTGGAATATGGCCTTCTCGGGGACAGGAACCCACAGTTCATTTTTCACCTTACAAGAATTCCTATCCAGACTCACCAAAAAAGAAAGGGGAAATGGGGCACACTGGAAAGTTAAGGAGCAGAAAATCAAGTTTCTGGCAGCCTTATTCTGTTTCTTGTTGTGTATCATCAAATCAGATCCGAATGGCACAGGAAGAGATTACCCCTCCTTCTCAGGCAGAGCATCATGTGGATTCGAATTTTACACCTTTGGAATTGCAGCACAGCTTCTTGACACTAGGCCAGCAGAGCTCTCTAACCCTATTCTTAAAATGTATTTTTTCTAGAAAACGACGTTGTGAATATTGGAATAAATATTCAATAACAATTGAAACAAATCTAATTACAATTTTAACATATAAGAATTAAAAATGTCTGAGCTTGAATTTAGGTATAATTCGTAATGTTGTGAATGTAAAACAATGTGTTGGGTTCTAAACCACCAGTTAATGTTTGAAATTCAGGCCACAACCTATTCGTTAAGAACCAGTAATTGTTTTCTTTGGAGATATATATATAAAATGAGCCAAACAAAGCCTTAAAAAATTAGTTGAGGTGGAAGGAATAGAACTCCCTGACCGCAAAATCTACAACACAGCAGTAGTAACCAAAACATTGTACTGGTACAATGACAGGCACATAGATCAAGGGAACAGAGTTGAGAACCCAGAAATAGACCCAGCTATCTATGGTCAAAAATACTTGACAAGGAAGTCAAAGTTATTAAATGGGGTAATGACAACCTCTTCAATAAATGGTGCTGACAAAACTGCAGAAAGCTAAAACAGGATCCTCATCTCACATCATAAACAAAAATCAACTCAAGGGGGATCAGAGACCTGGGAGTAAAGCCCAAAACCATAAAGTTCATAAGAGACAAACTGGGATCAAGCTTAGAAAC
>NW_006399840.1:5068740-5076432 GCF_000299155.1 Elephantulus edwardii | reverse complement strand
AAAAAAAAATTGATGCATGGGACCTTCTAAAGATGGGCAAAGACGTGGACAGAATTTTCAGAGGAAGATAATCAAATGGCAAACAGACACGTGAAGAAATGCTCTAAATCACTGGCAATACCACAAAGATGTGCCATCTCACTGCACTAACAAAAACCACAATGAGGTAACATCTCACTGCAGTAACAGTGACAAAGTTTAAGAGGGCAGCAATTAGTAGATGTTGGAGAGGATATGGCGAGAAAGTAACTCTTATACATTGTTGGTGGAATTATAAAATGGTACAACCATTCTGCAAGGCAGTTTGGTGTTTCCATATAGAAATTCCACGTGACCCACATAATTCACTACTTGGAATATACCCTGAGAAAATGAGAACTGAGGCATAAACTGAGATTTGTACACTAATGTTCATAACAGCATTATTCACCATCGTAAGAACATGGAAACAGCCCAAATGTCCAATCATAAATTAATGGATTAAGAAATTATGGTATATTCACACAATGGAATACTATGCAGCCAGGAGCAATGATTTTGTAAATCATTATCTAACTTAGGAGGAACTGGAGAGCACTCTACTGAGTAAACTCACTCAGCCCCACAAGGACAGATATTGTATAAAACCATTATTGTAGAATAAGGATCCAAAGGTGGGAGTGTGGAGGGTGGAAGCAGAGGGATGAGGATGTGCAGGGAGAGGGGGGAAAAGTCAGTTTGATAATAGTACATTTGGAAGACCAGTTATTGAGTATATATAAATCTAAGTGATCAAACTCATTTTAAAAATAAACATGTGTGGCATTGAAATTAGTGAAAATTTTGTAAAGCAGAACTTAATCTGAAATTAATGTATCATGTTGGATGGACAAATTTATCTTAAGAATGTTAACATACAGTATTTTAGGGAGCTCTGGTAGCCTAGTGGCAAGAAGCTGTACTGCAATCCCAGAGGTGTGCAGTTCAAATCCACCAGATGCTCTGCTGGAGAAGGAGGGGCAATCTCCTCCTGTACCAGTCAGATCCAATCTGACGGTACATGCACAAAAAATGATAAAACAAAACACACACACACACACACACACGATACAATATTTTAAGAATATTAATAAACGTATTTTGTTGTTAGGTGCGATCTAGTAGACACAACTCATAGCCACGCTATGAGCAGATCTGAACCTGGCCTTATCCCGCGCCAATCTCACACCCTGCCAAGGGGCAGGTCCATGGTTGGAGTCATTGTCAATTCATCTAGCCAAGGGTTTTCTTCTCTTTGCCTGACCCCACCTTTCCCAGTCTTTTTCCAAGGACTGGCCCCTCCTAACATGCCCGAAGTATATGAGACAAAGTGTCACCATCCTTTGCCTCTTAAGGAACACACTGGTTATACTTCCTCCAAGAAGAGCGTTGTTCTTTTGACCCTTTATGGAATATTCTTTGACTTTAATTCTCACAACCTCCGCAGCATTATTATACTCATCTCAGTAAGACTAATTTGTCCAAGGTCATGTGGAAAGTCTAGGCACTTTGACATCATTATCATTCTTAATGTCTAAGATGGGAGCTCTGGTGACCCAGTGGCCAGCAGCTGTGCTCCAATCCCTAAGGTAAGCAGCTGAGGCCGCCCACCCCTCCTCGGGAGAAGGATGAGTGTTGCAGACAGAGGGTAAAGTATTTTTATAATTACTAATGAGACAGACTACAAAAACGAGATAGAACAGAAAGCATAAACGACAGGGGGCCAGCAGTTCCCATGACTGAAGGCCTCAAGCCATGCTTCTCTGAGTATTTATTGAGAATCATAAGTAAGGTAAACAAAGGAAAATCTTAAGGGAGTAGAAAACAAAAACAAGGGATCATGGGGAAGTCTTTTGCAGATAAGGCCAAGTTCCTCTCTACTGTTTATACTTCTCTCAGGAGGGAGGGATTCAGTAAATACAAACTAAGAATAATGTTGACTCTTAGGGAACGGCTTAGTGCCTCCGGATGAATTCTAGATTATATTAGGCCTCCCTCACATCCTGATATAGAATTTGGTTAATATTAGATATTCGGCTTCCCACAGATAGGCAATCACCTCCAAACAAAAAATAGTAGAATCAATTCTTATCTTTAGGTTTTTAATTGTTGTCCAAAATAGGATTTCATTCCAGGGTATCAAGGCTAAATAAATACATTTTTCTTATAAAAGCAATCAACTAGGTGCATGGAGGGTCTGAAGCTGTTTGGACACCTGGCAGTCACTATGAAGTTCAATCCTTTTGTGACCTCGGACCACAGCAAGAACCACAAATGCCATTTCAATGCCCTCTTGCATGTGCTCAGGAAGAGTATGTCCTTCTGACTCTACAAGGATCTGGTAAAAGTGCATACAGTCCATGCTCATTGAGGACAAGGTCCAGGTGACACAAGGACATTACAAAGGTCAGCAAACTGGCAAGGTAGTCCAGGTATAAAGAAAGAAGTATGTTGTCTACATTAAAAGAGTGCAGCGTGAGAAGAGAAATAGTACAATGTGTGCTATTATTACCCAAGCAAGGTGGTTTATCACCAGGCTGAAAGCGGACGAAGATCAAAAAGAGAATATTGAATGTAAAGCCAGATCTCAGCGAGTTGGTAAAGAGAACGGCTAATATATGAAAGAACTCACTAAGCCATCCCAGGAATGAATGTAACTTGTTGAGCAACCCCAGTTTAACTAGCCATCTAGCTGAGTATGTGTTCTTGTGCAAACATTTTTTTTTTTATTGGATCTGACTGGTACAGGAGGTGATTGTTCCTCCTTCTTCAGCAGAGCATCTGGTGGATTTGAACCACACACCTCTGGGATTGCAGTGCAGTTTCCTGCCACTAGGTCACCACAGCTCGCCGTGTGCAAACTTTTAAAATGCTCCTGTCATTATTTAGAAGTGGCTCTGTAAATCTGTCTTTGCAATTTTGATTCATAATTTTAATAAATTGGAAATGTTAAAAATCACCAACTAAAAATTAAACTTGTGACTCAATAAGACTTAAGTTACTACATCGACTGTGAAGCTCAGCTCATAGTAGAACAAGTACTGCTGGCTTGAGAAAAGGCTTAAGGTCCTTCCTGTCCCTCTGTAAGACTGTTTCCACAGTTAGGAAAATGAAAAGCATGTCAAACATTCACTACAATGCACAACAATGTCACACCTAAGAGATAAAGATATTTTTAACAATCTGAGGACCAAACTAGGAAAACCCAGCATGTCTAATATTCCATGACTATGGCAGGAACATACTTTGGACATGTTGTAAGGAGGGACTGGTCCTTGGAGAGGGACACATCATGCTTGGGAGGGTAGAGGGACAGCGCAAGAGGGGAAGGCCTTCTATGAGGTGGATTGAGTCAGTGACTGGGGTTATCAGGATGGGTTTATCAGAGATGGTGCGAATGGCACAGGACAGAGTTTAGGGCTGTTGTACATAGGGTCGCTATGAGTCACAAGCTACTCAGCAGCACATAACAACAACATGGCAGGACACTGATGGTCTAATCCCAGCACTGTGGACTCTAGGCCAGGCCCTTGAAAACATGCCACTCCTGTGATGATTTACAAGAAGATTGTAACCAGGCCACTGGCCTGAACTACTGGAGACACAGACCGAATACAATTTTCAGTAGAGTAATACTAAGTAGTAAGTATTATTGAACCATTTTCCAACAAGAAAGGCTACCTTGCAAAAGACCAGTTGAAAAGATGGTAGCATTTGTCAAGATTCATATCAGAATTAAAAGCAAAGAGGAAATTATGTCAATCTTTTATCAGCTCATTTCCTGGAAAATTGTTTTACCCAGATTCTAAGACAGAAGAGCTTCTTCAAATGTTTTGAGTTTTATATGGGTCAAAATAACATATTTTTAGAATTATTATCAATAAAAGTGCTAGAAAATACCATGTATTTATATCCTGGCTATGAGTCACAAGCGACTCGACGGCACATAACAACAACAACAAACAACAATATAAATGAGTACATATAAGGTATTAGACAGTGGACTGGAATTATATTCATGATGCAAATTCATGAAAAATTACTCAGTAATTTTTCAATTAGATATATTCATTAAAAATTTATTTGTCGTATTTGTCAATTGCTTAACATTTACTTTCTAGTCCTAGAGACAGCTGTTGCCAAGAGCCAAGCAAACTAAAGCTGTGAACAATCTCAATCTTTTCACCATCCATCCTGATGCTGCCAATTGGTCCAGTGGTGAGAATCTTTGTCTTCTTGACATTGAGCCTCAATCCGTATTGGAGGCTGCAGTCCTTGACCCTCTGCAGCAAGCGCTTCAGGTCCTCAGTTTCAGCAAGCAGGGTTGTATCATCTACATAACACAGATTGTTGATAGATCTTCCACCAATCCTGACGCCACATTTCTCCTCATAGAGTCCAGTCTCCTGGATAATCTGTTCTGCATACAGGTTGAAAAGGTATGGAGACAGGAGAAAAGACAGCAGCCAGGAAATTAAAAAGACTCATTACCATGGGAAAGTCTGCTGTTAAGGACCTCTCCAAAGTACTGAAGAGCAATGGTGTCTCTCTGGAGACTAAGGTACATCTGATACAGGCCATGGTCTTTGCAATCACTTGTTATGCATCAGAGAGTTGGACAATGACTAGGGAGGATAGAAGGAGAATTGATGCCTTTGAGCTATGGTGCTGGAGAAGAGTATTGAATGTATCATGGACTGCCAAGAAGACAAACAGATTCATCCTGGAGAGGGTTAAACCAAGCAACTCCTTGGAGGCAAGGATTCTGGGGCTTCGTCTGACATACTTTGGGCGTGTGGCAAGGAGGGACAGGCCCTTGGAGAGGGACATCATGCTTGGGAGGGTGGAGGAATGGCGCAAGAGGGGAAGACCCTCTATGAGGTGGATTGATTCAGTGACTGGGGTAACAGGGATAGGTGTATAGGAGACAGTGAGATTGGCACAGGATAGACCAGGGTTTGCAGCTGTTGTACATAGGGTTGTTATGAGTTGCAAGTGACTCAACAGCATATAACAAGAGACAGCTAAAGTTAGTAAGAAATGAAAGTAAGAAACAGCATCAATATTCATAATCTACTTATTTAGAAATCATTTTTACAAAATAAAAACCAACAAAGAATACTTTTTTTGAGGTGAAAAGGTAGTGTATTTTAATACAAAAATCACTATATGGAAATGCACACCAAAAAAGGGTGACCACATTGAAAAGTGATTTAAAAAAAAAAAATTTCCAGTACAACTAACAGGAAACTCAATATTCAAAGTCTACCAAGCTGGCAACCAGAAATAAGAACGACACCCCCAATATTCAGATATGTACAATTTACGTAAGCAAAGAATTGCAAAGTACAATAGAAAGAACACACACATACATATGTATACCTATACATGTTTTCTTTAAAAACACATTAACATGGTATTCCTTGATGTTATTCAGCTCAAAGATATTCTTAACTTCAAACTACGGCATCCTTAATACTTTATATATAGAAATATAAAAAAATTCACATTTTCCTAGAAACTATTAATTGGATTACATGTTTTGCATTTTTTTAGAGTAAAATCCACAAAAAGAAATTGTTATATGTGTGTTTGTCATAACATTTTCAAAAAAATGTTAGAGGGTTGTTAGTGATCTTTCCCAACACTTACATGGTAGAGTTGGGAAGAGCAGCACACATCAAGGGGGTGTTTAAAGAACTGTCAACTCACTGAAGAATTGTTCTTAACTAAGGAGAAGTCCTGCAGGGACACTACTCTCGAAACAAACACTGTCCTTTCCCAGGGGTCCTGACACACAGATGGGGTGGAGTCTTTTCTACAGGACCTTACAGTTCTACTGCTCTTGAAGTTGGGTCCAGCATCTGGGTTGGGGACTTCCTGGCCTGGTGTGGACCTCAGGCAGGTTTCTGACAGATAGAGATCATGTGCTGGGCTCGAAGACAGCAGCACCTGGGTCCACTGGGCTCTGCTGAGCAACCTTGTCCTGCAAGACAAACAAGAGGTTTACGTCACAAACAAGTTTACAATATAAACAAAGGGTTTGTATCACATTCCCCTTTCTGCTGTTGCTATTAGGTGCCACCTAGTCAAGTATGACTCATAGCAAACTTATGAACAACAGATCTGAACCCTGCCATATTCTCAGCATCATCTCTGACACATTCAAGCCCAATGATGCAGTCGCTGTGTCAAATCACTTGGTGGAGGGTCTTCCTCTCCTTCACTGTCCCTCAATCTCTGCAAGCATGTCATGTCCCTCTCCTCCAAGGAATAGCCTCTCCTAACAACATGCCCAAAGTATCTGACACGAGGCTTTATCATCTTTGTCTCTAAGGAGCACTCTGAATCCACCTTCTCCAAAAAATATCTGTTTGTTATCCTGGCAGTCCACAAGATGTTCAGTACTCTTCTTCAATACCGCAATTCAAAAGCATTCTTTCCTCTTCTGTCACCCTTATTCATTGTCCAGCCCTCAAATGCATAGCAAGTGGCTGAAAAGACCATGGTCTGAATCAGATGTAGTTTAGTCCTCAAACTGACATCACTGTTCCTCAAAAATGTAGAGAGGTCCCTGACTGCAGATTGTCCCAGTGCAATGTCTCCTGATCTCCTGAATGCTGGTACCAAGTGTACTGACCTGACTGTAGATCCAAGTAATATGAAGAATATGGAAAATTCTCATTTCTACAACATAAAAATAGATGTCACTGAAATTTACGTTCAGTTCTTCTCTAGAAAGTGTAGTTTCAGTATTTCTTCTGAAAACAGGACTTACACTTAATAGCTAGGATACCAGACATGGCTACCACCAAGTCACTTTATAACCTTCCTTCTTTATCAGCTCCAATAGCCCAAGATTCTCCCCCAAAGCAAAGGGTAATATTTTCATCAAGGAGGTAAGCTAAATAAACTGAGGGCAGAGACTATGACCACCTGATATAACCACTGTTTTTGTTGTTAGATACCCTCAAGTCTATCCCAAATCATGATGACCCCTATGAGTAGAATTTGCCCTATAGGGCTTTCAAGACCATGACCTTTCAGAAGCAGACCAATGCTGTTTGTAAATCTGTCACTGGCAGGTTTGAACTGCCAACCTTTCAGCTAATAGTCTCATGTTTAACTATGTGCGCCACCTAGGAACTCCAATGTATCCATACTGCATGGAATATACTTGAGTATCTTGTGTGTGTTTAAGAAATTCTGTCCTAAAGTTTCCTTCAATGAAAACCCAAATCTGATTCCTGTTTCTCCTAACCAAGCTCCTACTGTCCTCCAAAGAAATACAATCAAATGAGGCATGCTACCTTCCAACTTTAAAGGCCAAGACGCTTTAACCAAGAACTTAGTCTTGGCTCCTCACAGAACAGTACTTACATGCTTTTTCTACATTAGATTTGAATTATGGCAAAAAGGCATTTACTTAAAATCTGACTTCCTACACCCTTTTGTATGAAAAAGACTTCCTAATGTACACCCATGTTTATTGCAGCTTTGTTGACAATATCAAGGAGTTGGAAACAACCTAAGTGCCCATCAACAAATGAATGGCTAGAGAAGCTGTGGTATATTCACACAATGGAATACTATGCTGCATTGAAAAAGAAGGAACTCATGCAATATTATTCAAAATGGTTGACTCTGCAGAACATCATGCTGAGTGAAATATCC
>NW_006399840.1:5052922-5066822 GCF_000299155.1 Elephantulus edwardii | reverse complement strand
TGAAAATCAGACACAAGGTCATAAAAAAAAGGGGAACAAAACAGTAGAAAAAAGTTTCACATAAGCAAAAAGAGTGGAGAAAGTTCAGGAAGAAGAGGGTCCTCAGTGAGCACTATGAGCATCTCAGTGCAGATGCTGAGAAGTATGTGACCGAAAACCCACTCCCTGAGCAACTGGCTTCCAGTGCCCTCCTTCTGAAGAAAAAGAAAAAAACTCACGGAAATTATTTTTCCATTTATATTCTTTCCATAGGAAGTATGTGGTTTTAAAAAGCAGTTAAATACTTTTCATTACAGAAAACAGTGAATCTGGCCAACAGATCAAATCATGGAAAGATTGCCTCTATAGCAGATTACATGCAGGACACTTAAAAGCAGCAGCCTGCAAAAGACAAAACTCAACAGAAAATTACTGTCCATGTAAAATGGAGAGAAAAGAAGAAAAACATTTTACTGGCCCTGGTTCCTATTTTTGCTGTAAGCAGTGTTATCACAGTACCACTTCCCCTTTTTTATATCTCCTCTCTAGACTCAACTTCTCCAAAACTAAATTGGGAAAAACCATAGTTATCAGAATTGGTCAAAGCAGCTCACACCTCACTGTAATAACAAAAAGAAGAAAATGCTGTCCAGTCCCATGCTATTCTGTGATTGGCTGCAGACTGAATCACTGTGATCTCTACAATTTTTCACTGGCTCATTTTAGGAAGTCAGGACTTTCTTCCGCATCTTAATTTGAAAGCTCTGCTGAAGTTCAGCATGAGAACAAGAAGAAAGCTTCCACTGGTGAATGTGTTCGCTGGAAGTCAAATCTCCCTTTTGGAAGAATATGACACTGAACCAACAATGCTCCACACTTCTATTACCTCCAAATAAAATTAACCAAGTATTTAAATATTTAAAGCAACGAGTGCATTCACATGCTATACATCTTCCAAATGCTATCAGCTGCCCCACTGAGGAAAGGAAGTGTCCGGGGAGGGTCAGTGAGAATTAATTTCACATGGAAAAAGAAATGTGGATGCTGCAGGCTGTCTTTTACACAAGACGGCAGCCTGGTGGCTGTGTCTCTGGTACAGACCACTGGGCCTGGACTCAGGAGATCCAGGCTGCACTCAATCTCTGACTGCCTTCGTCCTCAGCATCAGAAGCTCCCCAGGGGCAGAGTAGAGAATGACCTTCACCTCATCTACATTTTACCCCTTTTTATCCTTTGAATATATACAATGTTATTAAAGCGCTGCTAAATAGAATTACTTCTCTAAAAAAGCCAGTCACATTAGGGAAGAGCTCATAATCCTGAATTTCTAAGCAACTGCTTTAGGAAATAGGACTGTGTTCATTATTTTTAAAGCTGAGTGATGAAATAAGATTAATGGATAAGGCAAGCATTTTACAAGACGTGGGAATTAGAAACCAGTAGGCCTAGTTTTGATGTGTTTGATTCTAGCCATGGAATCTCTCAAGATCAGCTCCTCCTTCATCTCCAGAGGTACACAAAACTGCCTGGCAATTCCTACCTACTGGTGCCACTGAGCAGCTGGGAGCTAATGCACAGAATACAAATCCACTATTCCACAGCAACCAGATTCAAAAGCAGTGTGGAGAGCAGGCCCCCTAGTGTGCAAAACTCTTTTCTCAGAGAATAAGCTTAAATATCATGCAGACTGCTTTTATCATCAATTCTTTACAAGGAAAAAAAAGCAGCCCAGGTGGTAATTTCATAAGATGACTTCCTAACATACTTTGAAGCAACTATTATTACAGTTCCATCAGGACAAGATTAACAGCTTTTTTTCTAGTCAACTTTTAGACCCTGTAGTGACACTAACGATACAGGTGAATCACAAAACACATAACCTCAGAGAACTCATTCTGTAAATTAGAGGACAGATGCATAAATAAGCAATTACAACAAAGTGAACTGCTATTAGATCATGCAAGTACCAGCTATGTGTGCTGTTTTTCATGCTTTCACAGAGTCAGACAAATAGTTCAATTGATCCTCACAGCAGTAAGACAGGCAAGGAGGTATGAGCACTGACTACTGGTCAAGTAAGAGCTGAGTCACCCATTTAAGAAAATGGCACGCCTATAATTTAAGAAGGGAGGTCCTAGAGGGACAGGGTTGAAGGTGCTGGAGGCACAGGGTTGAAGGTGTCCTGGGGGCACAGGGTTGAAGGAAAGGATGTAATGGTTTGTTCCCACAAACACTTATGACCTAGAGATCAATGGGACAGTTGTAGCCTATCTCACAGAGCTGCTATGGTTCACAATCGACCTGGTGGCAGCAAGTACACCAAAATCCAAATGTGACTCTTGACTTTGGTCCTGTGTGGGAGCTTTACTCTTTATGGCACTGGTTAGATGGAACTGTTCTATAGCCATGGAAAGTCAAGGTCTCTTCTGGTACATACTCAAGTGTAGATTTTTCTTTATTTATATGTATTTGTATAAATTGAAAGGAAATACCGATTTCTCCAGTTGTACATTGCCTTTGATGGAGCTCAAATGTTAAAGCCAAAGTTGAGTGAGTGGTGATGAAGGTGCAGAGGTAGTGGAAAGGGGAGGAAAGAAACAGATGGCACAAAGTGATAGAATATTTCTAATACAAGTAATTTTAAAAGCCCATCTTATGAATGATAAAGCCTATAGCTCTTGTTGCCTCCTTCCTGAATTCATAAAGCACTTTTATAAGTTATAAACTTAAAACAAGACATAAATTTCTTTGAATCCATGGGTAGTACACATGGTCAAGACACTTGGTTACCATCCAAAAGGCTGAAAGTTCAATTTCACTCAAAAGTGGTTTGGAAGAAATGTGTTGACAATGTATTCCATAAAATCAGGCACTGAAAATCCTATGGAATGGGCTTCTATGCTATCATACATGAGGTTAAAAGGTCAAATTGAGGGCAACTGGTTTTTAAATTCTTTAATGCCAATAGCTCTTAAATGCCAACAAATGTAAATATACAGATTGGTTGTCATTTTGATACCACTAATTACCAATGTTTTTGTATTCTGATACTCAAAATTCTGCTGGGGAACATGCCTATTCATTTACACAAGATTATACATGAATAGGGGTTACAAATTCATAGTTTGGTCTGCTAGCTCAGAAGAATCAGATTGCGCCTAAACTCTGACAGGCAAGTTATCAGTGTTAAAATATCTAATTTTAAATATTCCAGAAGCATTCTAACAACTTTCAAGGATATCCCTGTGGTCTTCAGTTTGAGAAACACTGTTACAGTGGACACAGCAAGACTGTGTGATTGAGATAAGAGGGTAAATGACAAGGAGTGGGTTAAATCTAAGTTTTCCTTTCCTCAACCTTTTATAACGCTGCTTGCTGTAAGAGTTAAAAAAAATGAGGAAGAACAAAGTTGTTGGTTAAGTGCTACTGAGTCAACTACAACACAGAGACACTATGCACAATAGTTCTTAACCTGCTATCATGAGCCAATCTCACTGCCTCTGACACAACTACCCTCAGTACTTTGTCAATCCATCTTATCCAAGGTCTTCCTCTCTTGGGCTGTTCCTCTACTTCTGCAAGCATGATGTCCTTCCCCAAGTACTGGTTCCTCCTTACAAAATGCACAAAGTATATGAGATGGAGCCTCAAAATCCTATCCTCTAAGGAGAAACCTGGTTTCATCTTCTCCAGAAAAGACCTGTTAGTTCTCTTGGCAGTCCATGGTATGTTCAATACTCCTCTCCGGCATCTTAGGTCACGGTCCAGCTCTCTGACACAAACAAGTAATGGCCTGAACTGTGTGTACCTTAATCTCTAGCCTGACACTGTTGCTCTTCAGCACTTTGGAGAAGTCCCTGAAAGCATATTTTCCTAATGCAATTTGTCTTTGATTTCTTGATTGCTGGTTCCAAGAGTACTGATTGTGGAACCAAGCAAGATGAAATTGTTAAAAATCTCTTCTCCATATTATCATGGTATTGTCAACTTGCCCAGTGGTGAGAATCTTAATTTTCTTGATGTTGAGCTCTAACCCACACTGAAGACTATAGTCCTTGGCCTTCTGCAGCAATTGCTTGGCTCTGGCTCTGGCCGGTGGGAATAAGTAGTTTCAGGATTGCATCATCTCATGCTGGCTCTCTGCTTCCTCCAAGGCTGTAGGTCCACTAGGCCCTCTCACTTGCGTTTTTCCTCATAGGGAAGGTCCTCCTTCTGCTGCTGAATCCACTCAATTTAATGGCAAGACTAACCAATCCTCTTAGGGACTGGAGAGCCTAGTCAATTTCCTTATGGATAGGCTAACATGCCCAATTTGCATACTCCTGCCCATCCAAATGGCAAAGTCAAATTCAGCGCCAGAAAAATAATTTTGAACACTAAACTTTACACACTATAAAGTCTTATAGAGCAGTTGCACTGTACGCTAAAAGTCAAAACCAACTGCACAATAATAATAGGCTAAACAAATGCTATACTTTAAATAAGCTACTTGCAAATACGCAGCAAAAGGTGACCAAGTTCAGATTCCTATCTTCAACAATCAAAATGGAGGTTTTATAATAGAAAAATCATGCACAGACTTCAACTGACACATATGGTTTTGTTTAAAATGAAGGATTAATAAAAGCATAAAAAACAAGCAGCTGTGTGGGGCAAATGGGTACAAGAAGAATGTGTGAAACAAAGCAATGTCCAAGACCTGTGGCCAAAAGGTAAAGTACTTGTTCACATCTTGCTACAGAAATGCTTGAGACATTCTCACACTGTCTTTCCTATCTATTTATCAGTGGTCTGTTTGGGCAAAGATAAGGCTGTGCAGCAGGAAAATGCCATGCCCGTCCTCAGGCTTGCTTTCCACTCTTTATCTTTGCTGACTTATTAATACACATTAAAAAGAAGATCAGATTTTAAAGACTCAGAGTCCCCCAGTCAGAGCAGGCTATGTCCAACCCTCAGATTATATACTGCAATTTCTGCATTACAAACAGTACAGGAATGGTCACAACGGTTTACCTTTTGTGATCTGCTGCCACCAGCTGTTTGTTTGGAGAGCTCTGTAAGGTTTTCTTTCTGGAGACTTACAGGGGTTAACTTCTGAGCAGAAAGGCGGGGGCTGGTCCTGGTGGCCATGGTCGTTCTCCGCAGCACATACGGACTTGTCTTACCGGTTGGGATATCAGCAAAACCTGCAGGCAAAAAAGTTCACTGTTAGCAGGGGTAGATCTTAATGGAGGCCAGTCCAAATCTTTCCATAAATGATAACCAGGTAAAGTTTTAACAAAAAAATCACTTTCTTCTAATCACAGTGGATGATGGATTAATGTCACTGTTGCTCTCAGAATCATCAAACTGATAACTAACAAGTCTCCCTTCATGAAAAATGTAAGCAAGTACCATGGGAATGAAGCAAAACCTTTAAACAGGAGAGGAAAACAATTTTGCACTGCTTCTTTTTCCTACAGGTTTTGGTTGACTTTAGTTTTCTAAACTCTGAAGAATACCAGTATGCCCTATTTAAAACTGGGATTGAAAGGAATAAAATGGAAGAAAAATAAAAAAACAAGTCTGTAATTAAAAAGTGAGGATGGAGAATAGAACAGGTACTAAAGGACGCTGTCCACATAAGGTTTAAGGACCACCATCGCTTCAGAGACCAGGTTGAGGAGAGATATTCTTGTTAGGTGCTGGTGAGTAGATTAATCGTTCACAGTGACCCCACAAATAATAGATAAGAAATTTATCCTGCGCTATCTGCAACATCTCTGATATGCTTGATACATTCTATTGGATAATCCTTTTTGGGAATAGGAGCAAATATGGATCTCATCCAAATTTCTTGGCACAGACCAGTGAGCACATCCAGGGGTGCACATTTGTCGAAACAGGTCAACTAGTATTCCATCAATTCCTAGGACCACGTTTTTTTGGCAACACACTCAGTGCAGCTTAGACTTCCTTCTTCGTCGGCACTTGTTCTTGATCATTAGCTACTTCCTGAAATGGTTCAGTGTCAGTTATTTATGGTACAGTCATGAATGACCGTCTTCCCTTCATCTTGAGAAATGCTGAGCATGTTTTTCCTCTTTTTCTAACTCTAGCTCCTTGCGTATTTATATATACTTTGCTTTGTCACCTCGAGTTCTCCTTTGAAAATTTTTCATCTGTTTTACTACATCTTTTTGTTCTGACCTAAGTTCTACTCCAATTTTCTGAGTCTCTTCTGAGGTCCATTTTGTTTTCTTTCTTGTATGATAGCCTTGATGTCACCCTACAACTTATCTAATCATTAGTGTCAAAAGCATCAAATCTATTCCACGGATGGTTTCTAAACTCAGGTGAGACAGATTCAAAGTCAGACTTTACTAAGAGTCAATATACTCTTATAGTTCTGTCTCCTTTCATAAAGGAAAGTGTTATGACTTTTGTAACTGAGCAGAAATCTCAGGAATACTGCAAAACTGTATACATCACACAGACACCAGTGTAGTATGAAGAGCTAACCAAAGTAGTGATTTTTTAGCTCTGGGAAATTTGGAGAAAAACTGAAAACTCACAGTGGCCTAAATTAGCTACTATTACTAATCCACCAGGATCCATATCAATAACTAAGTCCTATTAAATTTACTTCCTAAATGTTCGTTTATTTAATCAGTACCTATTGACTGCCAAGTATGTAGAGAACTCTGGCGGCCTAAGGGTAAGGAGTTACACTGTCAACCCCAAGGCATAAAATTTGAATCCATCAGCTGCTGCTCCCAGGAGAAAGATGGGCAATTTCATCCCTTATAAATCTAAAGCTTCTGAAAATCTTCTGAAGGGGCAGCTATGAGTCTGTTCTGATCCAACAGTATATAGTAACAACTTAAACACACACAATACATACTCATAATTTTTTTTAAAAAGATAATTTTTTTAAAAAAAAGATAAAAATAAAAATGCTAAGTAATTCCAGCTAAGGAGCCAGCATCATCAGTACCATCCACAACTCACCTATCATCTAAATGCCAAGGTCAGATATGACTCAAGCTAGCAAAGATACAAGGGTGTACTTGACACGGGCCGTTTTCAAAATAGAAACATTAAATTGTAAACAGATACTTACACTTATATTTCAACTTTACCAATTCTTTTTATAGTATAACTTAAGTAGCTAGATCCTAGTTATTCTTACTGACAATAAAGGAATAAAAAAAATCATGTATACACACACATAAAAACATAAAACCAATTTATAAGTGAATTTTCTTTTAAAAATGTTGTGTAATAGCTGGAAAATACACACTCCTGTCTCTTTATACATGATTTAACTTTACATTCTGGAATTTCAAAATGGCCCAGTAATTTTATTTTTAAACGATACATACCTTTCTTTACGACCTCTGGCATCCCCTCTGGCACATACTCAGTGCCTTCTGTGTCCTCTGCAAACTGATTACCACTTCTGGTGGCTTTCCTTCTCTTTTTAGAGGAGGTTTCTGGTGTGGAAGGCGCTGATCTGCCACCATGCTCCTTACTTCCACTGGACCTCTGCCTCTTTCCTAAAGTCTTATTTTGGCCACCTGATAACATCATTTCAGCAACAGGCAGGACTGGAGATGATTCTGGAACAGCTGAACTTAGTAGGTTACATTTAGACTGCCGAGAACTCAGCCGGGCAACCTGTGTTTCTAACATCTCTTTAGCTTTCTCCAAACTGTCGTGGCTTATCAGCAGAGAACAGTATTTGTCCAAGCATTCATCTGCCTCCTTGGTTTTTTCTTTAAGAGTTTCCTTCAGTTCTTTAATCTGAGTCATTAATTCGTCTGCATTAACATCCACAACAGCACCTACCAAAAACAAAGTAATACAGCATCCATAAGTAACTTGATGCTTTTCTAGTAAACACTGATCACAGGAAAAAATATTAGCTCTGTTCATTGTTGGTTTATCTGAAGAGAAACGACCATATCATGGTACAAGGAGTCCTTGTGGCACAAGTTAAGAAACTGGCTTTTTGCCTCATGGTGAAAAGCTGCTCTCTAGCCCAAATCCACCAGCTGCTCCCTGGGAGCAAGATGGAAAATCTCATCCTGTGTGATTTCTAGTCTCTGAGTACCCACTGGAAGGTCAGCTCTGAGTGGGTTCCCGACTCAATGGTATGTAACAATAACTAACCAAAAGGATGGCAGTTCAAATTCCCCTACTGGTTCTACAAGGAAGAGATCTGGCAATTTGCTTCCATAAAGATTACAATCAGGAACATATGATGGAGCAGTTGTATGCTTTCATGTAGGACAATTCATTACCCAAAGCTGGGTTACTATGAGTTGCAATCAACTCAATGGCACCCAGTTCTAAGAACACCAAGGCACATATTCTGACCTCTTCCTGGGCAAGCTTTACGTCCGCCAATCTGTCAAATTTCCTCTAGAGTCATTCATATGATAAGACTGAAGGAACTCATTTTCTCTATATCCCTAGTCCATTCTTGCTACTATAAGCGAGCCAATCTAAAATTCTATAAAGAATAAGAGTGTTCTGTTGTAAAGATTTTTAAAAACAGGAAGAAAACTAGTTTTAAAAGCTCTGGGGAGCATAAACCAAAAACAACCATGTGGACACCATGGCTCCTGACAAGAATAAAAGCCTCTGAGAAGTATTATAAAAGGTAGGATGTCCAAGTCAACTTTTAGTGGTTACGATTCACAGTAAGCCATTAGAAAGACTCCCTGAACCACTCATCTATTCAGAGGGAAGACTTAATGAGTCGTTTTGCCAGCCACAGTCCTCAAGAAAATCTCTCTCCATGGTGTGAGGATTTCATTTGGAAGCAGAAACGGAGAAAAGGTGAGCTGCAAAGTTTTGTCTTTCAGCCACTGACTCAAAATAAAGGCCCCGTCACGTCCCTCCTTAGCTGACCCACAAAGATGGGCCAAGAAGAAAAAAAAACTTGTCCAAATGACTAATACCAGCTCACAAACCAGTCTGCCTCTGATACAGAAACCACTTAAATGAACAGCGACATGAAAAACACTTCTTGGAGAAACTCACTACCCAAAAACAAATTATAAGTGATTTATGGAGAAGATATAAAAATTCTGTTTCAAAATGCAGGCTTCAGTCTAAATCCTTAATTGTCCAAGTGGAGAGGCAAATTTAGAAAGTGGAAGATGGAAAGCTACAAAAAGTACCTCTCTGTAACACAGAACTCACAAAGCACTGCTATCCATGTACATCTGACATGCTATTCCACCACTGGCACGTACTGTATGTAGGATGACTCATCTGTGCAGTTAATGCCCACCTGCTTTCTGCTTTTCCAGCGCAGCTTCAAGATGAGACAGTTCTTTCTGTAAAGTTTCCTTCTCTCCTTCCATCTGTTTACAGGATTTCATCAACAATTTTATTTTCCCGTTGGTATGTTCATTTTCCTTCTTTAATTGATCTATATATTTTAGATTGTCCAGCTACCAAAAAAAAGGTGATTCCATTTAAAGCCTTGAAATTATTGATAAGCATACAGCAAAGTAATTACAAAGGATCATTAAAAACATAAAAACCTAAAACATTTTGTAATGATACAAAAAAATTAAATTTTCCAAGTCCACCCATAAACATGTTTTGGTCACACCCTTTCTTAGTATTAACACGTTACAGTTACTAAAATATGCCCTCTAAGTAATCTGCAAGGTCTATGCTTACCAATGTGAAATACAGCAGACAGGGTGAATATTTTCAAAAACATATTCTTCATGGGCCAAAAGTTTTCAGCAAAAAGATTTTTTTTATTCCCATTTTTAATCTTGTGCTATACATTTTACAACAGAACTAAGACCAAAATGCAAAATCCCATTCCTGTCAGGTGGTTTTCAGCACACAGCAATACTCAATCAGGATTTTGTGTTTTGTTGTTTTTGGGGTTTAAGTTTTTTTAAATGTTCTACTAGTTTATTTACAAAATTCTAATACATTCTTTTCAAGAACAAATTCTTTCCATTTCCCTCACTCCCCCACCCAGCAAATTGTACAACCTGATGATTAATCTCCCCCCTTCCCCTGCACATCCTCATCCCTCTGCTTCCAGCCTCTCTGACTGAGTTAGTTCACTCAGCATAACGCTCTCCAGCCCCTCATAAGTTAGGTAATAATTTGCAAAACCATTGCTTCTGCGTGCTGCATAGTGTTCCACTGTGTGAATATGCCATAATTTCTCATTCCATTCATTTATGGTTGGAAATTATGGTTTCCATGCTCTTGCGATGGGAGAAAATGCTGCTATGAAAAGAAAACCTAGAGACTGGGAACAAACATTTGGTAATACCATCTCAGACAAGAATCTCCTAACAAGTTTCCAGAATACTGTTGGGCCTCCACAAGAAAGACTGATAACCCAATTACAAAATGGACAAAAAGCATGCAAAGAATTTTCAGAGTAAGATATTCAAATGGCAAATAGGAAGAAATGCTCCAAATCACTGGCAATAAGAGATACAAATGAAAACCATAATGAGGTACCACCTCATTCCATAACTGTGGCAAAGTTTAACAGGGCAGCAAGTAATAAATGTCGGAAAGGATGTGGCGAGAAAGGAACTCTTATACATTGTTGGTGGGACTATAAAACGATACAACCACTCCGCAAGCAGTTTGGTGCTTCCTCAAAAAGCTGAACACAGAAATTCTGTATGACCCAGCTATTACACAACTTGTAATATATACCCTGAGAAAAAGAGAACTGAAGCACAGATTTGTACACCAATGTTCAACCAGGTTTTTGAGGCTGTAAATCTTTGAGAGAAGAGATTGCCCATTTTCTCCTTTACAGAGAAGCTGGTAGATTTGACCTGATGACCGTTCAGTCATTACTCTTAAGAAATAAAAATCCTGGCAAACAAATTCAAATAAAAACCACAATGAGAAACCATGTCACTCCTGTACCGGTGGCAGCAAACAATCAATGCTGGAGAGGATGTGAGAAGGTGTGGTGTTGGTGGGATTGTAAAAGGGTAAAACCACTCCGGAAGGCAATCTGGCATTTCCTCAAAAAGCTGAATAAAGAAATTCCGTATGACCCATTTATTCCACTGTTAGGAATATACTCCCTCCGAGGAAAACAAAACTGAAACACTTACGGATATTTGTATACCGATGTCCACAGCAGCATTACTCACAATTACAAGAATATGGAAATGACTCAAATGTCCATCAACAAATGAATGCTTGAGAAATTGTGGTACATAAAACCGATAATGAAATACAATAGCACTCAGGAGAAACGATTTAGAAAAATACTACATAACATGGGAGAGGCTAGAGATCATTATACTGAGTGAACTAACACAGACTTATAAGGACAACTACTGCATAAGACCATTATTGTAAAATTAGAAGGATAACAAGTAAGACATATGTGTACATCCAAAAAGGAAAGTGGAGGATGTGGATGGATGAGAGGAAATCAAGAGGTCCTAAGAGTCTGATGGATAGAGAGGATAAAGGAATTAGGAAAGATCCAGTGGGGCTCTGAAAAGACAGGGTAATAGTGGGCATAGATCAATGGTGATTAATTTTATAAGACACAATGTATGGGAATGACTGCAAGAAACACATCATGAATGAGGAAAAAAAATTTCAAAATAAATTGTTTTAAAAAACACAAGAAACTAAAGCAACTAAGAATTTTGGAGAAAGAATTATGAACATAAGATCAAATTATTAAAAAATCTAAAAAGACCCCCAAAACACCATATTTATGATGCAACTAAATGTTACTGGATCTTATCTTTGCATGCTTCATTTTGAAATAATTTATCAGCTACCTAGCAGCAAATTTGTTCTTTTAGGCTCTCCTATTTCTAATGGTAGTAACTGCTGCTAAGATATCCACTTAACTAAATTTTTACAATGTTTTATCAACTAGAACTTCATTAAAATGAGATCTGAACAAATGCAATTCAATTAGTAATGTATATTTTAGACATGGTACGTAAGTGAAAAAGCATAATGGATAATGAATACAGAAGAACAAAGACTTATTAATGATTTGAATTAAGGTCAATTTGGCAAAGAACACTGTCAGAAGAATGAACACATTTGTCTGGGACAGAAAAAAAATGAGAAAGCTCTTTAAGAACAGGGTTGGAAAAAATTGGTCTCATGAACTTTTAGGCAGCTATCAGGAAAGGTCAGTCTCTGGAGTAGGGCATCATGCTTAATAAAGTTGAGGTTCACTGAGGAAAAAAGGAAACCTTTCAACGAAAAGGAATGACACAATAGCTGCAACAATAGCTCAAACACGGCAGTGACTGCTAAGAAAGACGCAGGCCTGGGCAGTGTTTTTTCTCTCTTGCACACATGTTCTCTATGAGTTGGATCTGACCTGGAAAGCAAATAGATGCTACCACATGGAACAGCCTGAAAACCATTATGCTCAGTGAAATAAGTCAGACACAAAAGGAGAAATACCGTAGGATCTCACCCATATGCAATACCTAGAGTGTGCAAATACATAGCGACGAAAGTAATTCTGCAGTTATCGAGGACTGAGGGAGAAGTGCTTCAGTGGTATGGAGCTTCTATGAAGGGTCATTAAAGTTTTGTAAAAAAGTAAGTGAAGCATGATGCTGAGTGAACTAAAAGTCTCATTAAGTACAAATACTATGTAAGACCATTATTCTACAAATAGAAGGATAACTATCAAAACATGTATAGGGAACTCAAAGGGAGGCGAGCAAGAAATGAGGATGGGAGGGGCGAAGTCACAGGGCTGCACAGTTTTGGTGGGTGGAAAAGGGGAAGGATCTAGGCGAAAAGACAGGGTAATGGTGTGAAAGGTCCAATGTAAATTAATTGAAACACAATGTGAATGAAGACTAGTGTGAAACACAATGTATACGAACTTTGTAAGCAAACCAATTAAAAAAAAAAGTGATGGTTTTAGATAGCAGAAGAGACACAGTTAATATCAATGAAACGGGACTCTGGTGGCCTAGTGGCAAGAAGCTGTGCTGCAATCCTGAAGACACGTGGTTTGCAAAAGAATCTACTCCCGTGCAATTAACTGCCTCTGAAAATCCACTGGAGGGTCCACTGTGAATTGGTTCTGACACTATGGTACACAACAACATCAAAGAAATGAACATGTAAGAACTGTTGAAATAGAAAATGTTTGGCTATGTGTGTTGTCATATCACATTTGTTATTAAAATGTATACTTTTGATATGTTTGAAAGCAGGAGTGGCATCTAATCCACTTCCTACACAACATGCCTCTGAAAACTATGAATTTTGAGAAATGACAATAGTTATAGAAAGGCTTCAGGTCTTTTGTTCATAGGGTCGCTATGAGTCATGTTTAACTCGATGGCAATAAATAACAACAACTATTACCTGTATGGAAACACTATAAATCATGGAAAAAATGAGAAATACCTTGGTTTTCTTCAATTCTTCTAAAATCTGATTGGTAGCCTTTAAAGTATTAGTGAGTTCCTCTTTACTGGACTTCAAAAGGTCCATCTCCAACTTCTGTGAGCCAAGACATTCCTCCTTGGAAGTCAATTTCTCTTGGTAAGTCTGGATCTCCATTTCATGCTAGAATAGAAAAATGTACTTTAGCCAGGAGACTCCACTCAAAATATTACAGGAAAAACAAAACCATTTCATGCAGCCTTTGCATCTCTTTTATTCTCCTGAAAGTTAAAACTGTACTAAAGATCTAAATAAGGTAGGGTTTGAAACATGGTGGATGACAAATTACCAACACAGCAGAGGAGCTTCTGGATGTCATCAGCTCAGCCTGGACAAGCGAATTTATATGAAAATGTGCAATGACCGAGAGCTCCAAGCAAGATTACATGCTCATGACTAACATTTAAATATGATATTGGGAGATCCGGCGCTGGCTGAAAATCGCCTGTGACTTCATCCATAGCCACTGGTG
>NW_006399840.1:5032048-5052399 GCF_000299155.1 Elephantulus edwardii | reverse complement strand
GTTGGTTAATTACTATTGGAAAATGCTTGTCATTCCTCTGTAGCATCTGGTCCCCACTGGACCTTCATTATTTCCTTCACCTGCTCCCCCCACCGACCAAACTGTGCAGCTCTGCAACTGCATTCTGGCCCATCCTCACCCTTCTGTCCCCAACCCTCACCTCCTTGTACCCCCAATATGTTTTTCCCAATAAAAAAAATATTTTAAAAAAATAAATATGATATTGGGAGATGTGGAAAAAACTGTGATTACTATAGAAATTGATGAAGAGACATATGAATCAACAAAGCAGGATATTGCAATGCTCTTAGTTCAGGGAGATGGTGGTGTGCTAGCGGCCCCTCCATGGAGCTGACGGAAACAAAGAATTTGTCCAGTGTGGAAGAGACTTTGTAGTCTCCGTAATGTAGAATATAGTCAAAAGAATAAATTTGGATGACCCATGATTTCTTCCAGTCTTAAAGGGAGGCAACTTGTAGATAGCTTACAAGCTCTAGGCTCGATGGCATTTTCACTTTTCTCCAACTTTTCAAATTAATAAAAAAAGTTTTGTCTTTAAATTAAATCTGATTGTTTTCCCTATATATAATGTAAATCATAAAATAAATATGTGTATGTAACTGGAGAAGAAAAGGCAAAAACAAAAGCCCATTACTGTGGGTTCTGATTCACAGCGGCCCATATTACAGATTTGAACTGTGCTCTATAGGATTTCCTTGGCTATCTTACCTATGGAAGCAGATTGCTAGACCTCTCTTCCATGGCACTGCTTGGATGGGTCCAAGCTGTGAAAATAACCACTGGCAGCTCCCAAGAAAAGAATAATAAATTTAGTACAATACTATCCTTCATAAGTTCATAGAGCCTAATAATAATGCAGACTACTGATCTTGCTAGATACATCTTTTTCCGTATTATGTCAAACCATCCATCCTCAGTCATCAAACCCAATGTTTTACCTGTTTGTTTGTATCCAGAAGCAACGTCTGGTGTTTCTTCTCAGCTTCCTGAAGGCGCTGCTCATATTCAACGATTTCTTCCTTTAATTTCCCTTCCTTTTCCATCTGGTCTTTGTGTGCACAATCCAAGTTTTTCTTCAATTCACTGTTTTCTAGCATGAGCTCCTTCAACTGAACCTAAACAGAGAAGTAAAGAAATCATAGGAAAAGAAGAACCCAAACAGCAAATACTGAGTGTCAGAGGAGTGATGAATGTTCACAGGCAAAACAAAATCAATATGAAACAGAAGTATAATCCTTAGAAATGTATTCATTTAACAACTTCATCTTCTGTGATTTTTCTGCTCCAGCCCAGAACTGGCTAACCAGTGTCAAATCCACAGAACAACTAAACTTTCAGTCTGAATCAAACCATTCTTCTATAGCTTCCAGGCTCACTTAATTATGTGCTCCCATTGCAATACTTTCTTAATCTCACCATCTTTATATTCAATCTCTCCCTAGAATGTCTACTATTCATTTTCTTCCCTGACCACTTTTTTGTGTGGTGGTTGTTGTGTACAGTCGAGTCAGAACTGAACCATAGCTGACCCTCTGGCGTGTTTTCAGAGGGTGTTAATGGCACAAGGAGATTGCCCATGTTCCCGTGGAGCAGCTGGTGGATTTGAACCATATGCCTTCAGGATTGCAGCGTGACCACCTTAGATTCTATAAAGAGCTGTAAAGAGTGATGAAAAGTTTGGGGAGGAAAAAAAGTTTTGGAGACAGGGGTGACACTTGCAGATAGCAAAATGGGCACCATTTCTGGTCTTCTAAAAACTCCTTCCCTAAATGCCTACAGCTCCTCTTCTCCAACCTTTCCTCCACTATGCAAGGCTGGCACAATCACAATACCAATGCCTGTCTTTTCCATGTCTGATCCCAGAAAGCTTTTTCTACAGAAACCTCAACAAGCAATATAGAGTGTAAGAATGAAAAGCCTTTCACACTATACTGAGGATATTTCCAAACTCTCAGTACCAAAGGAGGTTTCCATAGATTCATTCTTCAAATATCAATCACAGGAAGGAACTTGTACGATAAGGTGCTGTCAAGAAACTCTGTAAATTGATGGCCAAAATTAAAATGTAAAAGTGTGTCAAGTTTGACTTGTTTAAAATCTATACTTAAAGAAGTACATTTCTCCAACTCTTTATATATGATGTTGTAGATATCAGCTTTTGGTGATAATTCATCATGACTACTTAGTCATCAGGTTCAAGAGGAATGGAGGTCATCAAATTGGCAGGTAGCAACAGAACATTCCTGGGGGTGGGGCTCAAATGGTGAGCACACTTGATTGATTGACGAGCTGATGGCACCTAAATGTACCTCTGAAAAAGATGCAGTGTGGTTCCCAAACATTATCGTCTGGAAACCCTATGGTGCACTTATCTTCTTACACATATGGGGCTGCTGACTCATAAGCAACCCCACAGGAACTTGTTTGCTTTAGGAAGAGCCATAGGGATGACTGCCCAAGTGCTGTCAACTTACCACCTTAACCCTACCCTAAACAAGTACCCCCACACAGCTCTCGCTTTACATTTTACTGTGACTTCCTTTCTGTTATTTTTTTAATACTCAGCAACTGTCAATAGATCTGTCTCTAGAAAATTCTGGCTTCTAATCTGTGGCACACTAGGAAACCAGGATAAAAGCTACTTCCGAAGAGTCCCTTTCAATGAAGTAATATTGTTCTTTCTTTTACACAGAAGCCACTCATAACTCCCTCCAGGCTCATGAAGATAGTGGGGAGTTGGAATTCTAAATCAGGCTCATTTTATTCAAAGCTAAAAAAGGATAGTATAGTCCTAACATCAGACAAAAATAAAAGCAACGGAGGTACATACACTAAGCTACCAGAGAATGATGACCCTCTCAAATATGGAAGACATATACCTGGCCCATTGACTAGAGAAATCTTTATTTGTCCCAATTACAAAAAAAGTTGATCCAATCAGACAACATCAATACTATCATATGCAAGTAAAATCCTGCTGAAGATAATTTAAAAATGGTTGCAACACTGTATCAACAGAAAAGTGCCAGAAATTCAAGATGAATTCAGAAAACACAATGGCATTAAGGATATCATACTGATGTCATATGGATCTTGGCAGATGCAGAGACTACAAGAAAAACATTTACTTGAATATTTTTATTAAGCAAAAGCATTTGACTGTGTGGCTCATACTAAATTATGTCTAACATTAAGAATGGAAATCTTAGAACACTTCACTGTGATCATGTAATATCTATATACATAGGTCAAGAAGCTAATGTCCAAAACAGAACAAGGGAACACTACATGGCTTAAAATTAGGAAAATTATAAAAATGTGTACCAGTTACCTTTTCTCCATAGCTATTCAATCTGTATGCTGAGTAAATCATTCAAGAAATTGAATTTTAATAAGAATATGGCACCAAGATAAGAGGAAACCTGACCACTAAACTACACTAAGGCAGATGACACAACTTCAAAAAGTAAAGAGGACTTGAACACTTGCTACAGAAATCAAAGACATTTACTTTTTTCAATATGGATTACATCTCAGCATCACGAAAACAAAAAATTTTCACCACTGGACCAGGTAACATGAGACAGACAGTATCAGAGAGATGAAGAAAAGTCTGAAACAAACACCCAAGGCAAAAGCAATCAAGAACTCAAACGGCATGTTGCATTGGGAAAATCTGAAGTCAGTGATCTTTCCATAGAGGAAGGATGTCAGTTTAAAGACTGACATGTGCCTAATCCAAGCCATGAACTTTTTTTTCTTCTTTTGCATCTGAAAGTTGAAAAATGAATAAGGATGACAGAAGAAAAATTGATGTCTGAGTTGTGGTGTTGGAGAAGGGTGCAGAATATCCTATGGACTGCCTAAAGAGAGAAAGAAGTCTGTTTTAGAGCAAGTACAACCAGGGTCATCCTTACAGGCAAAGATGGTGAAATATACTTTTGAGGATCTTGTTGAGAGAAGCCAGTCCTTGGAAATATACTTCATGCTGGGAAGGAGGGTCAAAGAAAGGGAGAAACTCAACAAGATGAACTGTCACAGTGACTTTACAATGGGTTCCAGCATTTCAGAGACTGTGAAAACAGCACAGGATCAGGAAAGGTTCAGATCTATTATTCACAGCATCACGATGGCAACTAACAACATACAATAATGAATCTGTAAGGGGAAAACTTACTTTGCTGCTGTTTATTTCTTCTGACACTAATCTTAACTCTTCGCTGAGTCTGTTTTTCTCTCTATCAAATTCTTCTTTTGATATTGTGGTTTTCTGTGCCATATCATGCATTTCTCTCTGCAGCTCCATTTCCTTCACAGTCATTGTGTTTACCTGAAATGTCATCTTTTGTTAGGATCTGCTTTTTGTTGTCTTTTAATGAAATTTATCACCTGACACAACATACTCCTGGCATTTACTTTTGTCAACTGTTAATACAATGGAATTCAGTTTAATCTTTATTTAACTAATCTACTTAACTAATTCTCAAATTTACTGGTAAACTTACCTTTTCTCTTCAGATATTTAAAAGTAAACAGCAATAAAGGGAAGGAATGATGAAAAAAGATATAATATTACTAAGTCTTGAAGTCTGCATAAAGGTATTTTAAATACCAGAAACAACTGTATAAGGCAGTGCCTTAGATTTTTTGTTCTTAAATCTCTATTAATCCCAAATTCCTTATTAATCTGCAAGAAAGATGCCTATGATTAGTTGTAAATGTCACTTCTAGCAAGCTGTTTAAACTTGAAATTTTCAGAAAACAGAGCTGTGATTAGTTGCATTTCTGAACCCTATCTTTTCTTTCCACTATTTGTTTAGGAAATTTATATGCATATCTGTGTATGTGTATGTATATATGCTATTGTTATATACCCACAAGTCACAATGGACTCATAGCTGACCCTCCAGCAGGTTTTCAGAGGCAGTAAATTACAAGGGAAGAGATTGTTCATATTTCTTTGGCAGGGTAGCATACAGATTCGAACCACGTATTGTTATTAATGTTGTTGTGTGTTGTCAAGTCAGAACTGACTCATTGCTGACATTCCAGTGGGTTTTCAGAGACAGTAAATCACACAGAAGGAGACTGCCCATCCTTTACCCATGGAGCAGTCACAGATTTGAACCTTTTGGGACTGCAGTACATTAAGTTATATTTAATAAAGTTATATGTCAAATGTAGTATTACATTAAATTTGATATATTTAAATATATAATCTTCAATTATTCCCATAAAGATTACTGTTACGAAAACCCTATGGTAACACAAGAGATTACCAAGTGTCAGAGGCTGATATCAACGTGCTCTCTATAAACGTGGCACTCAAAGTGATTTTTAGGGAATTTTTCTGATCCATTCAAAGACAGAAAAAAATCAGAAATGTGAACTGTGCATAGCTTTGCCTATACTGAGGTGCTATATGAATAAATTGGGTCAACCCATCGAAGTGTCCCACATGAACATTTGTCAGAGGAATCACTACTGAAGGAGCAGGTTTTATACTTCTACAGCTCTGTAGCCACCAACTCAAGGTCAATACAAAGTTGGTCCAATGTGGCAATGTTAGAAGACAACTGGCATAGTAGTTTCCCTCCCTCATGATTACTTATTTAAATTGTAAGTAGATTAAACAAATTCAAACACCTTAAAAGATTGGGTTTCTGAGCTGGAAGGGCCATTGCCTACTCCGAACGTGCAGTCTCCTGGACGATGTTAGTCAATCAATATAGTATACTTGATAACGTTATGTTCTACATCCTAGATTGGTGAATAGTGACTGGGCTCTGAAAAGATTGAAGGGTGTTCCATCTAAGATACAAATACAATCTCTACTTGTCCAGAGCAAAAAGGCAAAGAAGGAACTCACAGACAGACAAAGAAGGAAAAACTGTGAAAACCACATGTCACCTACCCTGAGATCAGAACTGGACAATGCCTGCTAACTAGATCTACCAGCAGTAGGCCATTATACCTGGGCCTAAGCAGAGTGGGAGAAAAATGTGGAATCGAACCTCAAATTCCTCTTTAAAAAACCCAAAACTCCAGAACTACTGGACTACTTGTGATCAGAGAATTCAAGACTACTGCCTTTTAAGTTTACGTCAAATCTTGAACCAAAATGAACCTGTCAGGTCACCTTGTACTTAAATGACAAATTGGCTCAAAAAGGTACTATGCTCCTTTTTAAATTTTTTTATTTTTTATCTATCTATCTATCTATCTATCTATCTATCTATCTATCTATCTATCTATCTATCTATCTATCATGCTCCATTTACCTGAAAACTGCTGGTGAGCCCCGAGAATTAAGAGCAGGGAAACTAGATAAGCAAAAACAGATTCTAGAAAGGAAATAATAAGAATGTTCATGCCTTCTGAAGAATATACCCAGTGCTACTCATTAACTTTGTCTAGATAGAAATTACTGAATGGGATCCTGAACTGCTATGTAAACCTTCACAGATTAAAATGTTATTTTAAAACAATTAATAAATTTAAATAAATTACTTTTCTTACCTTTTCAATAAAGGACATCTTTTCCACTTTCGCCAACTCAAGCTCCGTCTCAAGATCCTTGTTAGAATTCTGCAGCCCTTCCAAAGTAGCCTGGAGAGTTGCGTTTTTGGATTGCAGCCCTTGGACCTTCTGCTCTAATTCCATTGTTAGATTTCCCAATTCTGTTCTTTGCTTCTCCCAAAGTTGCTGCTCACCTTCCATTTGGGACAGTTTAGAGAGCAGCTGCTCTTGGTCTTGAATTTGATTTTTTAGCATGCCGATTTCTTCATGCTTCTTCTCTAGGTTGTGTTTGCCATCTTCAACTTCTTTACTGAGGTCATCCACAGAAGACTGCAAACACACACAATTTGTTTTGGCCTCTTCCAGGTCTTGGAGCAACTGTGCTTTCTCACATTCAAGAGAATTTACTTGACTATTCAGATTCTGTTCTTGGGTTTTGTGTGTTTGTTGGTCAAGACACAGAGTTGCTACTTTCTCTTTTAGCTCTTTCACTTGTGCCTGAAGCAACTCCATTGCTGTCTTGGAGTCTTCTTTTATTTTTACTTTTTCTTGCTCTCTCTCTTGCAGTAAATTTTCAAATGAAGAACTCTGCATTTCTAATTCAGATACCCGTTCTTGCATGGCCTGTAACTCTTTTGTCAGAGTTTCTTTTTCTGATCTTATGCTGACAAGATCTAACTCAAAATCACTCAGGCGCTGGGTCAGTTCTTCCCTTTTTATTTTGAGAGTCTCTACCTCTGCTTTGGCATTCTCAGCATCAAGAATAGCAAGTTCTCGCTTTTTGCTGGCACACTCCAGTTCTTTTTGAAGGTTCTCTACTCGATCTTTAAGCAAATCAGCATTATCAACACTTTCCTGTAGTTTTTCTAACAGATGAAGCTGTTTCTTTTCATCTGCGGCAATGCGGACTTTGAGCTTTTCGGTACTGCTCCTCAGCAGGCTCATTCCTTCTGCCGGTGAGCCCCGAGTCTCCTCTCTGGCCACAGAGGTATCCTGGTCACCACACAGGGCTGCTACCTCTTCACTCAGTTCCCTCAATTGTGTATGGAGTGACTCCACTGTAGTCTTACCTTCCTCTTTCAGCTGTGTTTTCTCTAGCTCCTTTTCTTCTAACTGATTCTTAAGGGAAAACACTAACTTGTCTAGCTCAGATACTTGACTTCTATTTTCTTGTAGTTCTTTGGTCAGATTTTCTCTTTCTGACCTGGCCGTGGCCAGATCTAATTCTAAACTTTGGGAGCGCTCCGTCATCTCCTCTATTTGTGATCTGAGAAACTCCACTTCGGCTTTGAAATTCTGGGCATCAAGAGTGGCAAATTCTTGGTTTTTCCTTATAACATCCAGTTCACTTTTAAGCACCTGTACTCTATCCTGAAGAAAAGTGGCAACACGTTCCCGTTCCTGTAGTTTTTCTAACATCTGAAGCTGCTTTTTTGAATCTGCCTTCACACGGTCTTTGAGCTTTTCAATGTTACTTCTCAGCTCATGGATGTTCTCAGTTGTTGAGTTCAGAGTCTCTGCTTGGGCTGCACGTGCTTCTTGGACCTCAAATAAGACTGCTATTTCCCTATTTAGCTCCTCCAACTGTGTCTGAAGCAACTCCACTGTAGCCATACACTCCTCTTTCACCCGTGTGTTCTCTTCTTCCTTTTCTTCTACTAGATTCTTTAATGAAGCAATCAAGGGCTCTAACTCTGACAACTGCCTTTGTTTTTCTTGCAGCTCTTTGGCCAGATTTTCTTTCTCCGACTTTATCGTGACAAGATCACATTCTAAACTTTGGGAGCTCTCAGTCATCTTGTCTATTTGCGCTCTGAGAGTTTCCACTTCAGCTTTGGAATTCTTAACATCAAGACTGACAACTTCTTGGTTTTTCCCTGCAACATCCAGTTCTCTTTCCAGCTCCTCAACTCTATTCTTAAGCAAATCTGCATTGTGCTCACTTTCCTGCAGCTTTTCTAAGATCTGGAAGTGCTGTTTTCCCTCTGTTGCAATGCGGGCTTTGAGTTTTTCAATGTTCTTTCTCTGCTGATGCACTTCCTCCCCCACCAAGCTCAAAGTCTCTGCTTGGGCTGTGCATGTTTCTTGGTCATTACATAAGGCTGCTATTTCCACATTTAGCTCCTTCAACTGTGTCTGAAGCAATGCCACTGCAGTCTTATACTCCTCTTTCATCTGTGTTTTCTCTCGTTCCTTTTCTTCTACTAGATTCTTAAGTGAGGAAAGCAAGGGCTCTAATTCCAAAACCTGACTTTGTTTTTCTTGTAGTTCTTTTGTAAGATTTTCTTTCTCAGCCCTGAGCGTGTCAAGATCTGATTCTACACCTTTCAACATTTCTGCCATTTCTTCAGATTTTGCTTTGAAGGTCTCTACTTCTGCTTTGGTATTCTCAGCATCAAGAATGACAAGCTCTTGGTTTTCCTCTGACATCTGCAACTCCCTTTCAAGATTCTCTACTTTATCCTTAAGGGAATCAGAAAGGTGTTCACTCTCCTTCAGTTTTTCTAAGACATGAAAATGCTTTTTCTCATCGGCCTCAATGCGGACCTTCAGTTTTTCAATGCCATTTCTGAGCTGGTGCACCTCATCTTGTGTTGAGCTCAGTCTCGTAGCAATCTCTCCTTTTTCCACTAAGGCAGCCTCTAAAGCCTTCGAGTGGGTTGTCTTTTCATTTTCGAGTTCGGTCAGTTTGTTCTGCAGGCTTTCTAAGTCCCTAACCAGCAAGTCTCTCTCTTGACTCATTTGTCCAACTTGGTTTTCCAGCTCACCTTTTGCCAAAAACAAGGCTTGTGACGACTTCTCCAGAGTGTGCAACTGCTCCTGGAGATGAGCTTTCTCCTGTGACAGTCCACTTGCATCAGATGACAAAGCCTGAAGGAGTGCTGCCTTCTCCTTCAGTTCAGCCTTCACAACTTCAATGTGCTGGGCACACTCACCATGACGAGACTCAAGCTCTTGTAGCTTTTCCTTCAGGCTTTCAGACATCTGATTCAGTTCTTTGTTTTCTCTTGACACAGTGTCTAGTTCTTCATGAAGCCAATTCCTTTCTGTTGTGACCACAGAGAGTTCTTTTTCAAGGTGTGTTATCACTTTCTGCTTATTTTCATTGTCTTTTTCTAAGTATAGCTTTTCTGACTGAAAAGTCTCTAAGTTAGATTCCATGGTGTGAGCACGATGCTCCATGCTGACTTTCTCCACTCTCATTCTCTCCAGCTCATCTTCTACATTAAGGAATTTCTCTTTCCAGTTGTCAGTCACCATGCCTGCACTATCTTCAGTCACTTGACTGGACTGTTTCTCCGTCATTTCTAAATTAGAATCAATGTCTTCCAAAGCTCTTACTTTTTGATGGAACTCTGGTTTATCCTGGGAAAAGGATTCTAATTTTTCACCTAAGTCTGATTTTTCTTTATTGAACTCCTCAATTCTTTTTTCCAATTCTATGGATGCTTCAATCTTGGTAATTAGCTGTACATTCTGTAAATTGAGTTTTGAGTCTAACTCATTGATTTCATTTCGTAAAGTTTCAAGTTTTTTGTCACGTTCCTCTAAGACATGAAGTAATTCCAATTTTTCATTGGATGTTTCTTCCACCTGTTGCTGAAGATTCTGAATGATGGCCTGACTCTCCAAAAAGTCCATGGGTGCCAAAGTGTTAGGAACAGAAAGAGACAGTTCAGAAAGGCACCCTGGAGATCTTGGAATCTTATCTTCTGCTGCAGTTCCATAACTGGTTTCCAGCAAGTCCCTCGAATGTTCTTCCACCTGGCTGTCTGCACCAGTCTCAGTCATTTTCTCAGTGTCTAGACTAAAGTCCTGAACATTTTTTTCACAAATCTGAAGAATGCAATCCTTTGGCATCCTTCCTTTAGATTTTGGAGTATATTCTTCTGATTCTTTTCTGTCACAACTTTCATTTTCACCCGGAATTATCTGCAATGTAATAACAGAAAAGCTTTTTCCCCCAAAACTTTTAACAGTACAAAAACCAAAAGGATGTATTTTACATTCTAGAAAATGGCTGTATGTCTCAGCTAAACAGTCTCTTGATAACTGAAGTCAAACTGCATTAATTTCCACCTCCCTGCCCTCTTTCTAGTCGGGTATCTATCACAATTAAACACTCAGCAGGTGTCTTCAAAGGCAAGGTATTTATCACTGAAGACAGTTTATCATCTAAATCCCAAATGACTATTTTTTGGTGCTAAAAATATTCTAGTTGCTTAAATATAAAAATTCTTATTACCAATTCCATACAAGATGAATCCACTCCATCTTCAGCACATACACGCAAAAAAAAATGTGAAACTCACTACTATCAATTCTAATTCATGGAGATCCTTCGTTGGGTTTCTGAGGAAGATCTTAACGGGAAGAAACTGTCCATCTTTCTCTCATGAGATGGCTGATAGACTTGAACCACAAACTTTCTGGGTAGCAGTCCAACACACTATAGACTATCTACGACCACAGCTCCTTCAGTATTTACAGTAGTATTCATTAATAAGAAGAGCAGTAAGTCTTCATGACCAGATTTCCAGCCCAAGAATTTAATCACAGACTGGCACTCTTTTAATCTTCAAGTAGCTTATTGTAGCTGATTTTACTATTGCTGCCCTCCATCCCTCACACACAAGAGACAGGAGGACTCAAGCAAGACTTCTTTATGACAAAACATTACTACACTGGTAGATAGACTAAAAAATATCAACATTATGAGCATGTATTAAAAATATCTCAAATTACCAATAGCAAATCTCAACTTTTGAAAGCTTATAAATCATATTTTTACCACAGCCAAGTTATTAGAGAATACATAATAGAACACTATTTTACTTTCAATATTACAGAATTTTAGTCCTATCTGAAGAGTATTTGAGATTAAGTTTTAGATCACATTACCTTTAATAAACTCTAATTCAGTATTTAATTGTGCTTTCTTAATAAATAAAAACACATATAAACATACAACAGAAAACAAAAACCTCTCAATGCCATAAAATAATTTTCTCAAAAAAGACTCAATAACTGTTCATACAAAAATGTGGAGTCTGTAGGTAACACAAATGGTTAGGCATCTGGCTACTCAGCAAAAGGATGGAGGTCCTAATTCACCCACAAACACCTCTGACGATAAGCCTGGCTGACAATCTACCATTCAAAAGTTCTCACACACTAAAACCATCACACAGGGCAATGCCACTGAGTTCTAAGTGGCTCAACAATTGAAGTTTCTAACTAGCACAAATAGTTAACTTACACTCTGTTGTGAGTTAAGGGTTGAGGGTGTCAGCCCACCCACAGGTACCTACTAAGCCAGGTCTGCTAATATAACTGAGAGGCCAGTTGTAAAAATCCTGTGGAGTAAGCAGCTCTACTCAGCATACAAGAGAGTGACCAGAAGTCAGAATCCAGTAAAAAAAAAAAAATTAGAAACAGGTCAAATCACCAAAAGGAGCCCCTAGATAAAGATTACTCATTTTTCCTAAGGCTCTGATTTTTAGAAGATTAATTGAGCCTAAAAAAAAAAAACCCACCAAAAAGCTTTTTAAATTTAGAATGTATATTAACTCAGCAAACATGTCAATAATTGAAAAAAACATGATTTAATGCAAATAGGGGGAAAGAGCATGGAAATTTCAGGTACTTACATCTTCTAGTTCAGCACTGAGCAAAGACCGTGAGGTCAGGTCAAGACCTTGGAGCTGGAGCCGGGCGACTTCGAGCTCAAGGGATAGGTGAGCTGTCTGTTTCTTTTCTGCAGCCAACTTGGACTCCATCTCTATAGTCACACTTTTCAGCTTCTGCTGCCACTGTTCATTTTCAGATCTACTTTGCTTTCGGAGGTTGTCAAGTTCTTTTCTTTCAGAACTTAGTAACTGTTCAAGCTCCTGGATTTCCTTATTTTTCACAATCGTTTGATGCTCAAGTTGGTCTTCTAGCTTCTTGAGGGACTGCAGATACATGTGACAGAGGCTTTCCAGTTCTTGTATATTCTTTCCAGGAGTCGACGAAACTTCTTTCTTGATTTGACTCGCTGCCTCCGGACTACTGAAGGATATTTCACCTGCATTAGCTGGGTTCACTGAAATATCCTCCAAATTATTCAAGATAGAGATTTCTCCTGTCTGTTCCAAAAGCCCTCTGCAAAAAGATGATTCACCAAAGCTTTTTAAAAAAGGGCTGTCAGTCACACAAGAGAATGACAGTGACAGACAACGGCCCTCCTCAGGCCCTAATGTCACATCTTTCACAAGGTCATCTTGAAAGTGCCTCAGATTCACTGACAAGGCTGAATTTTCAGCCTTTAACGTGTCAACATAGGACTGCAGTTCTAACACCTCTGAGCTCATTTGGTAGTGCTGTTGATATAAAGTTTTATGTTCACTTTGTAAAGATGATAATTTCTCTTGTAACTCAGCAAAATGCATCTGAAGTTCTTTGTTTGACAAAGTCAGGTGCTCATAGATAGTACTGTCATCCAAAGGATTCAAGGACAGAGACTTCTCATTTTGTTCACCACATTCGTTTCTTGCTTTCTGCCCCACTAATTGGCCGTGGAGAAGACCATTTCCATCATTTATTACTTTCACTTCATGTACTAATTTTGTTACCTTCTCTACCATTTTGGCCGTTGCTGTAATACATTCTGACCTTGAGTCATTCAGTGCAGATGTTAGCTCACTCTTTTCACCCTGCAGCACTTCACACATGGTCTCTAGCTCATTTACTTTGGCCATTACTGTTTGTAGTGTGCACTGTAGGTGTGTAATGTCATTTTGACTGGACAGATCATGAAGCTCTGCAAGACACTTTGCGTCTGTACCAACTTCACAGACTTTAAGGTCAGTTGTGTCTTGTGCCTGAATCTCCTGCCGCAAACTGCTGGTTTCTAACACTCCTCTAATTATATCTACTTCTTGCTGCAGACTCACCTTCTCCTTCTCACTTTCCTGGAGTTTTTGTTGCATATTTCTGATCACAGCTTCTAACTGACTTACTTGTGCATTGTAACTGTCCTCCATGTCAAGATCCATGTGACTCTCAACATTACATTTATTTCTCTCACACTCTCTTTCTTTCACAGAGTCACTGACTGGCTCAAATTCTAGATTCTCAAGCCCAGTCTTAGGGTTCGTTAATTTTATCAGGTGTTCATTCTCTTCTAACAAGGTACCAACTTCCTTTGGCATGGTACTTTGGTCTACCTTTAACATCACGATTTCTTGCCTTAAACCATCAGCCTTACTCTTGGAATTGTTTGGGATGTCTGTAATCTCAGATCCCTGATTGTGTGTCACAGTACTCAAGTCCAACACTAGGCTGTGGTTTCTTTCTTCAGCTAAAGTTAATTTCTTTAAGAGCTCCTGGTGTTCCCTTTCAAATGTCTCTTTCAGTTGCTCCAACTCAGTTTTCTTATTTTCACAATCATTGAGCAACAATTCTAATCTAGAGTTCTCCTCTTTTATGGCTTCATAGTTTTCCCTAAGACTGGCAAATGCATTTTCTGTTTCTTCACATCTTTGTAGTAAAATGAGTTTTTCCTGCTTGTATTGATCAGATAACTCTAAAATGTGTCTGTCTCTTTCATTTATACAACAGGAAAAACTCTCACTTTTCTGTAGTAAGCTCATTTTCTCTTGATTTAAGGTTCCATTCATTTCCTTGAGAGTTCCATTCTCTTGGGTAAGCTCTTCAATTTGAAGTTTATTTCGAGCAAGGACAGAATTCATCTCCTCCTTCTGCAAACTCAGGCTTTCAGACAAAATTTGCAGCTCCTTTAAAGAGTGCTCAAGTAGACTATTGCTCTCTTTTAGTTCCTGACACTCGGCTCGCTGTGTTTCTAATTTTTCACTCAAAAGTTGCAGCTCTCTTTCCTTGTTCTCAAGAGCAACTAAAGTTTCAGCAACCACATTCTGATGAACAGAAGTGTCTTCTTGTAACTTATTAATGCGCTGATTTGCCTCGGTCACAAAATTTTGATGCATCTGTTCTGCTTTATTTAGATTTTCTTCTATTTCTCCTTTTATACGCACCAACTCTTCACACTGCTTCTGCAGCCCAGTGTTCATCTGCTTTTGAGACTCTAATGAAACCTCAAGTGAAATGACTCTGTTTTGTAAGGCAGCTGATTGTATGGGACTTTGGTGTGCTTCGAAAAGGCCTTCACTTTCATCTAAAGGCATAATTCCTTGTTCCCCAATCACTTCTGTAAAGGAATTATTCATTGCAGGCTGCTGTTCAGAAGCCAAAAGGCTTCTGTGATGATGATCATCTATTTCAAGAGAAGAGTCTTTGGATTTTAATAGATTTCTCAAGTTCTCATATTCAGCACTTAAGTCTTGGTACTGTTGGTCTTTGTTCATTATTTCACTCAACAGCGCCTGAAGCTTGAGTTCCAGATCTTCAATTTGCCCAGTAAGCTGGGAAGTTTTCAAGCACATATTTTCCATTTCCTTCTTATGTTTCTGGTCTGAGGACTCAGCTTTCTGCTGCAGTTCAGTATAAGCTTGTTTCAGTGCTTCTATTTCCATAGTCTTGCTGTCAATCAAATTGTGAAGGTTTCTGGTCTCAACATTGAGGTTTTCCCTTTCTATTTCCATTGTTTTCACTCTCTCATTGTATTCTTGACTTTTTATTTGCTGGGTTTTGAGACAATTTTCCAAGTGATTAATTTTACTCTGCAAACTTTCCTTTTCCGATTCCTTCTGACTTAAAAGTGGCTCCTTTTCACTTTTCCAACGAGCAAACCAAGTTTTCTCTTCATTTAATTCCTCATACTCTCTCTTTTTTAATTCTAAAGCACTGAATAAAGTTTGATATTCTTTTTCTGTTTTGCGTAACTTTTCATTCAGTTGTTCAATGTGATGTTCCCTCTTCTTCAGAAGATCTTGAGAACAATCTCGTTGTTTTTCTAAGTCAGCCAAGGTGTGCTTCAGTTTCTCTAAAGTTAGGGAGTTTCCTTGCTGGTTTATTTTTTCTTGGAGATCTCGTAATAATGTTTCTTGAGACATATTCTTAGCTATTTAAGAGAAAGAAAGAAAAATATTTTTAATAAGTACTTAATCTAAAAGCATTTTAAAGTTTAAAAATTGGTATCACAACCAAAATACTTTCTAAGAAGTCATGCTATGCCACATGAGGGGGTTCTGCAAGCAAGCCAACTATCCTGAGGGACACTCTGGAGGCAATCAGCTATGAGAAGGTTCAATTAGGCTATCTTCCTTATAACCAGGTCAGACGACCAATTTGCACATCAGGATCACTACAGACCTTCAACAGTTTCCTCCACCTTCATCCTGTCCAGGCATTATATATAATTAACTAAGCTTAAACATCATGTGAAACAGGTAATTTTAAGGATGCACTAGAAAAATCTGTGAAGAAGCTCTCCAAAGTGCTGATGAGCAATGGTGTTAAAGACTCAGGTGCACCTCATTCAAGTCAGACTCTTTTCAATTACTTGCTATGAATCTGGAAGTTGGAAAAGAATCAATGCTTTCTGGTGTTGAAAGGTACCAAATATATCCCGAGGACTGCCAAAAGAACAGACAAATACGTCTTAAGAGAAAATTCAACCAGGGTCCTTCGTGGGGCAAGGATGGTGAAACTTCATCTCATAGGCTTTTAACATGTCAGGAGAGGCCAGTCCATGTGGGGAAAAAACATGTTAAAAGTTACAGTGAAGGGAAAGGCCCTTAACGAGATAGATTGGCTCAAGGATTGTACCAATGGCCTAAAGTATATCAGAGAGGAGGAGGAAGAGAGTAGGGTTCAGATCTCTTGTTCAGGAGGTAGCTGCTATGGCTCACAATCAATTGAAAGACACCTAACACCACTGCCAGTACCTCTGTAGCCTTAGTGGTAAGGAGTTGTGTTGCCAAACCTAAGAAAGTTGGTTTGAATCAATCAGCTGCTACATAGGAGAAAGACTGAGTAATTTCTTCCAGTGCTACTTACAGTCTCTGAAAACTCACTGGAGGGTCAGTTATGAACTGGTTCCAAGTCAATGGTACATAATAATAACATATTGGTTAATCTTCTTTCCAAAACAAGAAACTATCAGTAACTATACAATATTTAATAAACTTTGCATAAAATACCAAAGATTAATCTTCTACAAGTACCTAACACTTTTATTATTTTGTGCATGACTGTGTATATTTATCTATTGATTTTTATCTCCCTATCAAAATATTTCTTTAAACAGAGACAACTGCTCTGGAGTTTGATGGCCAAGAAAAGCAATTAAAGGCTATGACAAAAATCGCTATAATTAGGCTTATAAATGAAAAGGTAAATGATGCTATTTATGTACCTTTAACTTTTAAGGCCTGTGAGTACTGAGGAAAAATAACCATTTACCTCCTAGTCCCTAACTGTAAAGATGGTTTCCCTTTAAGAATCACTGCAAAAGTTTTTCCAGTCTCACTATTACCTTGTTTTCTGTCTATTCTACTCAATGGTCCTTTCTAGAACATAACACAAGGAGAGAGCTAGAGTCCTAATTTATGACACAAATTTAGGTATCAGCCATAACTAAACATATATAAACAGAAGGCAAAATAACTGAGCCCTTATAAAAAGTATTTAGCCTTATCAAGAGACTTTACCAAAATAAATGGAGTAGAGAATAAGGGGGAGGTGGGTGGTGGGGAGCAGGAGGAATTGACAATGATGTATCCAGACTCGAGAAGAGTCTAATCACTAAATTTCATAAAAAAACAACTAAAAGAATCAGACACTGCAAAGAATATATTCCAAAAGCTAGCAAATATATGAAGAGATGCTTGCAACTATTAGCCATTGCACAGATGCAAATCGAAAATGGAATGTGACTCCATTTCACCCTAGAAATGGCACTGGGCACAAAAAACAAGTGAAGAAACAGCAAATGTAGGCAAGCTCGTAGGGAGACTAGAAACCTTATCTACTCCTGGGGGGACTGTTAAATAGTGTAATCACTATGAAAATGGTAAGGGGCTTCCTCTCAAAAATAAATAGAAATATCACATAATCTAGCAATCTCATTCCCAGGTATATCTCTTAGAGAAAGAAGACTGTAATGTAAAAAGCCCTATGTACATCCATGTTCCCTGCAGCATAATTCACAATAGCAAAATAGATGAATGCAACCTTAATGTCCATCTATGAATAATGGATAAACAAACTGTGGGGGGGTTGTGTGTGTATGTATATATATAGTAGAAAACTTTTGTTCTTGCTACTGTGTACAGATCAAGTGGGTTTCAGAGGCAGTATATCGCATGAAAGAAGACTGACCGTCTTTATTCTGAAGAAGCAGTTGGTGGATTTGAAACACATACAGATACAATGTCTTTTACAATGGCAGCACAATTCCTTACCACTAAGCTTCCAGAGCTCCCAAACCGAACAGTACACAACAATAGAGTAATAATGAAGTTGAATATAGATGAATCTGGGTAACATCTTCCCTCGTGGGAACAGCAGTTTAGTGAAGTAACTAAACCACCAAACTCACCTCTCATTTCTTCTGCAAAAGTCTGGCTCTGGTTTAAACACTGCTTGGTCTTCTTGAGTTCTTCTTCTAAGCAGCAGACTTCCTGGGTCCTTTGCTCAGACTGACTCTTCAGGCGGCTGTTTTCCTTCTTCATTTCCTAAAATATACAATTAGTTGGTCAGAAACAAAAATGCTGAGAAGTTATGGCCTCTGACTTGACAACGGTCCCTGGGGTAGAATTGTTAATCCTTTTATGTCACTTAAGAATAACTTTCATCATGTAGACATACTCACTGAAATGACTTTACAATTTTTTTTTAAAAAGGCACAAAATAAAAATCTGATATTAACTATTTCTCTCAAGAAATTTCTTTCTTTGAACTTTCTGACTATTCATATGCTCATCTGCATGTCGCAGTGAACTCGTAAGTAAAAGTCTACTTATAAGACCCTCTCGGGGGTGAATGAGCTACTTCATCTGGTTTGATTTGGTCTGTGACTAAAGCAAAAAAACCCATATGACAAATTTGTACTTCCTTTTCCCTGTACAGCCATCAGAACTGCCACTGTTCGAGGATGCCTTTATAGGTAAGATCACCTTCAATAAAAGTTTATCAGAAATACACACAATTATAAGACACAGTAGGGGAAGATAGGAAAACATTGGTGTGACACACGCCACTCTGGTGGCCTAGTGGCAAGAAACTGCACTGCAATCCCAAAGCAAAGGGTTTGAGACCACCAGCCACTCTGCAGGAAGTGGGCAATCTTCTCCAATGCAATTATCTGCCTCTGAAAACCCACCAGAAGGTTAGATAAAGGTCAGTTCCAACTCTACAGTACTCAACAACAGTGGATACACACCAAAACAAAACACAAACCGCTGCAGTGGAGTCAATCTCCACTCTAGTGCTCTAGCTCAGGAGCTCTGGTGGCCTAGTGGGTAGGGAGTATGTTGCTAACTCAAAGGTGGCACCTCTCTGGTGGTTCAAATCCAGAAGAAGCTCCATGGGAGAAAGATAAGCCATCTTCTCCCATGCAATTTACAGTCTCTGAAAACCTACTGAGGGACAGTTAAAAATAGGTTCCAACTTGACAGCAATGAGTATGAATGAGCACTCTTAAACACCCAGGAAGTGCTATGGATAACCACAGGGCTAAAAAACAAAAGAATCCATCAGAGATAGAGGAATCTGTGCAGTAAAAGCACATACCTGGAATATTTGACTAAATAAACTATTTTGATCCTCATCAATATGCAGTAATGCAGCAAAGAGACATGTCCAGACTCAAGTCTATTCTTCCAGGGAGATTTAGATCTTTTTTGAACTCTTTCAAATAAAAAGCTCTACTATTAAAAACCAACTCAAGGTGGATCAAGGACCCAGGAGGAAAACCAAAGATATAAAATTCATCAGTGCTAGGAAGAACTCTAAGAGGCCTAATCTACAACATGAACAGACTTTCAAACATAATGAAAAGCCTACAACTAACTAGAGAATAAAATCAAAGGCCTATCAAAAACCTTTTCCAAAAGAGTAAAAAAAGAAAATCAAAGACTGGGGGGGGTGGGATAGGGGGGAAATATTTGGCAATGGCATATCTGATAAGGGACGCACTTCTAAAATATATGGAATACTCGAGCACCTCAACAAGAAAATGGTAAACAACTCAATCAACAAATGGGAACAAAATATGAACAGAAACCTCACCAATAAAGAAATTCAGATGGCAAACATATCAAGAAATGCTCAAAATCTCTAGCTGTTGGGAGATTCAAATCAAAAGTATAAGTCTGCATCTCACCCCAGCAACAATAGCAAAGTCCAACAAGGCAGCAAACAAAAAATGCTGGCGAGGTTGTGGAGCGGTGGGAATCCTTATTCACTGCTAGTGGGAATATAAAATTGCACAACTGCTACGGAAGGCCTTCTGGTACTTTTTCAAAAAGTTGGAAACAGAAATACCATTTGACCCAGCACTTCTAATACTGGACATTTACTCTAGGATTACAGTGCAGCTTCTTGCCACTAAGTCACCAGAGCTCCCTGGACATATACTCGAAAGAAACCAGAGCCACAACATAGATGAGTGTGGAAGCCATTATGCTTGGTGAAATATTTCAGTCACAAAAGAAAAAATACTGCAAAACACCACTGTCATGGACTAAGACTGGCATGGGGGTTTGAGAAGGAGAATGTTGTTGTTATGTGCCGTCGAGTCACTTGCAAATCATAGCGACCCTATGTACAACAGCCCTAAACTCTGCTCTGTCCTGTGCCAATCGCACTGTCTCTGACACTCCCATCCCGATTATCCCAGTCACTGA
>NW_006399840.1:5014088-5030058 GCF_000299155.1 Elephantulus edwardii | reverse complement strand
CTCCAGCGGTTCCTTCCACAGATGTAATCAATCTGATTCCTATGCATACCATCAGGTGAAATTCAAGTACATAACCTGCCTTTAAGTCTCTTAAAAAATGTATTTGCTATGAATAAGTCATTGAGCAAAATTCGATCATTCTCTCTCCAGCTCCATTTCTGTCACCGAGTCCATGTTTTCCAACTACTGACTCTTCTTCTCTGTTCCCAACTTTTGCATTCCAGTCACCCATTATTATCAATGCATCTGGATTGCATGTTTGATCGATCTCCGATTGTAAAAGTTGGTAAAAATCTTCTATATCCTCTTCCTTGGCTATGGTTGTTGGTGTATATATTTGGATGATACTGGTATTCACTGGACTTCCTTGTATGCATATGGATATTATCCTGTCATTGACAATACTGTACTTCAAGATGGATCTAGCAATGACTTTTTAACTATGAAAGCAACTCCATTTTTCCTCACCTTTCCATCTCCAGAGTAATTTATCATATAATCATCTGACTCAAAATGCCCCATGCCAGTCCATCTCATCTCACCAATGCCTAGCATGTCAATATTTATGCGTTCCATTTCTTCCTTAACAATATCTAATTTTCCTACATTCATGGTTCTCACATTCCATGTCCCAATCATTAGTCTCTGCTTACAACTGTTCCTCTTCCTTTTTATTTCCATACTTGAAAGCTCAACCTCAGTTGCCCCTTCTGTTATCTACATGTGTTCTGTGAACACTACACTAGAACAGATAAGGGGAAGAATTGTCCACAAGAAATGTATGATCAGGAATTATATGTATGACAACAATCTGTAACAAGAGGAACATTGTAAAGTGGTCTAGCAGAAGAGGAAGGTGAAGGGAGAAAAATGTGCGGCAAAGAACCAACTTTTCTCTAAACCTTCATTAAAACCACAATAAAACTAATTTTTAAGAAACTCAAAAACTCTAGGGCTTATTAACCATAACAAAAATGTACATACTCAATATTATAAATCCTCTATTTACATTCCTCCATCTGTTTTCAACTTTCAAGTGAGTATATGAACTGGTACTGCACACCAGCCTCTGGACCACTGGAAGTTAGCATACAACATTACGAAATGACAGAACCAAGAAATGCCTGTCTTGGCGAAATACATCATGAGGTTTTTAAATTTCATTTCAAAAATAGCACAAGCCCTTTTCTGCGAAGTGAACGAAAAACTGTGGATCTTAGAGAAACCATTGAGACTCATCCTCTGAACTCCTCCTGCACCATTAGAAAAGTGATGGCCTGGCAGGGCTGTGCTGGAAGGCTGCCTTCAATTATTAGTGTGGTTACTACCAACAGATGGGTACTCGTGCATCAAAGCCAAATTCAAGAAGAGGGAAAATCTGGCAAGCAGCAAGTACTTGAAAACTTGCTAGCAGCTGTTCTTTTTGCATATTTATGTTCATTTCATCTCTAAGTAAAATAACTTACAGTTTTAGTTCTCTAAGTCCCCCTCCCTTCACTGGCTAACTGGAAAACTATCGGATTAAGATGTCGTTCAGAAGACTGTCGCTCTGACTGATCCCAACACTGACAGGCTAAAGCTCATACCAGTTGCAGCAATGTTATTGATCAAAATGAGCATCATTAAGCCACACAAACTATAATCGCTTGTTTGTTCTTCAGGCTTAGAACAATCACCCCTCAAATGAGATCATAGGTGTGAAAGGAGAAACACCTTAAAGCATCTTAACAAGGGTAATGGAGCACTGATTGGAACTATCTCCCAGAAGTTAACATCAGTCAAACCTCAATGATCATATGAAGATCAGCATAAAAGAAGGAGTAGAATTTAACCACCCTACCTGAATTGATTTAAATGTTAATAAGGTATGGCACCTAGTTATTAACTAAGTCAGTAGTTCAAAACCATCAGCCATTCCTCACAAGAAAGATGTGACAGCCAGCGCCTGTCAATATTTACAGCCTTGGAAACCCAACGGGGCAGGACTGCTCTGGCCTATAGGGTTGCTGTAAGTCAGAATCAACCTGATGGATATACCAAAAAATTAATCAAATAGCATCTATAACTGGAGATAAGACAAAAAATCTGAAAAGACACTGCATCCCAAAGCTGAGTACATCCCAACAGAAAGATGAGAAGGAGAAAAGGAAAGAAAAGAACCAGGAAGGAAGGAGACCAGATTTCTGTTTATCTATCAATCTCTACCAGTTTCTGTCCATAACTGAAGACATTTAAATAAAAAGCTCAGTGAAAAGATTAACATGTCTCTCTCTTTACCAGCATTAGTTCTGTAAATATTTGTTTCTAATGAAGAAATGTTCAGCCAACCCTGGGATCCAGCAGGCTTATAATGCTATGGCTAGGGCCAGCCCAAGAATTTTAAAAGGCCAGAATTTAGAAAACGAGCATCTGAAAATGGATCTGTAGGCTGCCATCCACCAGCAATTAGTTTTCTGTAAGGCTGCAATCATGTAAGATTTGAATGGGTTGCTCATTATCAACAATGAGTTAAGCACACAAGGATATATTCTTCTCAGCATCTCTTACATTCTCACATGATTTGCAAAATTGGACATTATTCTGGAAAAATGCAGCAAAATTCCCTATAACCACATGCCAACATCCGAGCTTAGCAAGCAATTCCACCCAGATCAACTTCAATTTAGGAGCAGCAAGGGAAGCATCATTTCCTAGGGCCAGACAAAACAAATTTCAGTTTCTCCATGGCATTTCTGATCCCATCCATGAATTACGCTTAATACATCCCCTGATGGCATAAAGTTTGTATCGTGAGAGACCGATGATGCAAAGGATGTCTTTTTCCCCTTTCCCCAATCATTTTTGGCTGCCAGACCGAACTCCTTAGAGGACCTAATGCAGTACCTATCCCTATGCCTGGAAAGGTCCCCAAGCTAGTGTTTCCCGATCTTGACTGTCAAATGGTAGTATTTAATTGCCCAAACCCAATGCTACTTACTGGGCTGGCATTGGCTGCTAGACGAACAGCCTGTCTAAACCCTCTATTCAGTTTGATACTGTTAACTTTACCCTTGATTGAGCCACTAAATCACATTTCCAGCAATGATAATTTCTCAGCTTAAGCAGCATATTAGTTTACTAAACACTAACAAGGAAAATTTCAGTACAACTGTCACATTATTTCGGCATCCAAAACCTATAAGCATGCTAAACTCGTTTGTACTTCCTTATCATTTGATACAGAAAGTTACCCAGCAGCATAAAACAAGAGAAAGTCTCAACATTGTAAGTACACTATTGCCTCCTCATCATTTTGTCACTCATAAAGGGTGACAATAGTGTTAACATCGAAAGGTTGTGACATTTGTGAAGATCAAAGCAATAAACAGGCTAAGTGCTGTAATGTACTTCTGAGATGAAGTCTGGACAAAAAAAAAACACTTTACATACAATACTTAATATAACCATTTCTATACTATCAGGCCCAATGTACAGAGATTAGGCCTCCTGGGTGTGGGAGTTTAGTGCTCAATCACTAACCAAAAGGTTGAAAGTTCAAGTCCACCTAGAGGCACTTTTGAAGAAAGGCTTGGCAAGCTACTTTCAAAAAACTCAGCCACTAAAAACCCTATGGAGTGCAATTAACACTGACACATGTGGGGCTCACCAGGACTCGGAATCAACTCAACAGTAACCTGTCTGGTTTTCATAGAGACGAGGAAGGTCAGGAAGAAATGGCAAATGATGAGTCACTTTCCAGTGTCATCCAGCAGGTTAATGGTGGAGAAACAATGGCATTTCGGACCTCCCTCACTGAAGCTGCCACTATTTTATCACTAAATTATGACAATGTTTAGCTGAAGAATAATTTTTTATCCCAATTCCAATTCAAGGCGCAAGAGCCAGCTAAGACCTTGATATCATCTTAAAAATAGCGCACACAACACATACACTCCTTCCCCTGACCTCCACCAAATTAAGACAAAAACTACATTAGTCACCAGGCATTGCCCAAGGCACTTTCACAGAACTAACCTCATTTGACATAAAAACTCAGTAACATTCAAGCATGGCATGTGTTTCATTTAGTAAAGTCCATTGCAGCAGCTTTTCACGCTAACAAGTCAGACCTTGTGGGGATGAGCAAGTCTTCAAAAACACCTGCAGGACACTGTCCAGCTGACCACAACTTGGCCAAACACAGCATTAAAAGTGTTTGGACTCTGCTAAGTAGATGATTGCTTTTACAAAATGTTTTCACCAGGCAGCCAGTGGAGTAGTGGGAGAGCTACTGGCGGGCAGGGAAGCTCACAGAGGGCCGAGTCTGCTGCCAGTCTGCCTGTGGAAATGTTAGCAGAAGCATCTGTTGGTTGGTCCCCACTGGCAAAAAGGCAAACATTTGTTTTGCTGAAACAAACACTTCCATTTGAAAACGGTCGCTGATAAAACCCTCATTGGATGGGAAGTTCCTTTCCACTCGGGCTGCTGGCACTGAGGCACCCATCTCCAGCAGCATTAGCCCTCCGAGGCTCCGGTATAGCAACAGGCTCTTTGATACTGACAGATGCTCAGATTTTACAATCGCAATACACTCGCGGAGCCTTGGGGGCAAATACATATAAATTTCTCTCACCTAGGTAAAGAAATTGTTCTTTTGAAATAATTAAAAAAACAAACAACAAGAAATCTTTACAGGCCTCTCCTCCATTTTTCCTTTCAAAAAGGGAATTCCATCCCTTTGGGAAGTAACTTCCTAATAAATCTATCTTTATTACTTACTTTAAAAAAACCCCCAACTTTACAGCTTAAAGAGCAATCACAAGATATTTAAAGAATGAGTAAAATAATGATGACATGTAAAACAGAAGAAATTTCCACTTTCTTCTGTTGTGCTTCTTCCTAAAATTATAATGTTGATTTATGGCTCGATCCAAATTGCTTCAGTCTATTAACTGTCCCTAAGTAGTTCTTAATTAAGTCCTTCATAATAAACTCCAGTACGCTAAGTAAACTCAGAGAGATGCCAAATTTAAAGTATACATGAATAAAATTCTCTAACTAGGCCTCCATTTTGTATAATCCACTTTTAATAAATCTCCAAAGATACTGTCAACTGGTGCTTGCATGTACTGAATACTATGTTAATACTGGCTTCTAAAACCACAGTAAGAGTAATTTATAATTCTATGATGCTTTTACAAGAATTTTAAATCAAAAAAACTCTTCATCCCACAAGGTTTTCTGACACGTGATGCATCAAAAGTCAGCTCTTGTAAATGGGATTTAAATTATACTACCTGACACTAATATTGTTTCCTTTCACAAACAATCTTCTTTCCAGCCTCCCAGGTGTGCCAATTTATTCGTAAATATTTTTTAAAATGTGATTATATGGGCAAGTTCTGGTGGCCTAGTGGCAAGAAGCTGCACTGCAATCCCAGAGGTGCGCTGTTCGAATCCACCAGATTCTCTGCTGGAGAAGGAGGGACAATCTCCTCCTATACCAGTCAGATCCAACTGGACGGTACACACACACACAAATAATAAAAGAAATATGTAAAAAAAAAGTGATTATATGCATGCCTAATGAAGTCACATTTCCTAGACTTATACATACATATATATATAAAACATACAAACTAATTAATCTAAATGGAAAGTGGAAAAAATACTTAATACTCATTGTCACATTTTGTATGTACATTTTGAAAACATTCTGACAAAGGAACTATATAAAGCACAATAAATTCCTGAACAGCATTACAGAAAAGTAATCCTCACACTTCACCCTATAAGAAATTAGTCCTCGCCTCTGCACCTCACTTACCTCACTGCTTCTCCTCAGCTCATTCTCTTTGGCCTGGCTCACCTCTAGTGCCTGTTCATTTCTGCAGAATTTTTGTTTCAACTCTTCTAATGATTTTTCTAGCTGCTGCTTTACTGAGGTGACCTACGAAGGTGGGGGGAGAAGGGGGAGAAAACATAGTTTTCATTTTTAAAATTGATTGTTAAATATCAAAAAAGGTAATTAGATTTATTAAGTTACCTTTTTTTGATGAGACACAATACACATAACAGCTAAATATAGCACTATTTTTGCAGTCCTTTGGCAGGACCCAGCTTATACTAAGGGGGGAAAAAAAGATTTGGCCAGTAGAGTGACATAAGCAATACAATTTAACAGGTTTATCTGGCTGCTGGGTTGAAAACAAGATGGTAATGAAGAAAAGGCAGACAGTGTAGAGGTCATTACAGTAATCCAGATGAGAGATGAAGGTAATCTGAGACAGAAAAATGCAATCATACTCAAGTTAAAATCCAGAGACATATGACTCACATTTCTTAAATGAAGAGGAAGGGGACACATGGAGACTTTCTGGGGTGACTGGCAAGGCTCTATCTCCTGACACGGAAATTAGTTCAAAGCAACATGCCACATAAAACTAAGTTGTACACTGGTTCTATATAATTAACAATAAAAGTTTTAATATATATAGAATATAAGCATTTACAAACGTAAGCACATACAAATGTGTTTGTAAAAAGTAAGAGCAGAGATGAGCATTATAAAGAAGAAGAGAAGGGCTGAGGATGGCTTGGATGTTTTTTGTTTTTATATTTTTTTTTTATTTTTATTATTTTTTGTGTGCGTGTACCGTCAAATCAGATCTGACTGGTACAGGAGGAGATTGCCCCTCCTTCCCCGGCAGAGCATCTGATGGATTCGAACCGTGCACCTCTGGGATTATAGTTGCAGCTTCTTACCACTAGGCCACCAGAGCTCCCCTGGCTCGGTTATTTTTAGTATAAGTGATATGAAAAATAGAATAGCTGTTTGCAAGGATGAAGCAAGTAGAAAGAAGCAGATTTGAAAAGAAATACCTGGAATTTCATTATATATATTCAGGCAGAGCCATCACATGGATATGTAAAGCTATAAAACAGAGTGAGGTTCCTTTGAGAAAACTGCCTGTAATCTTCAATGCTTCACTATTTATCACCAGGCACAGACTACGTGGGAGAGCTCCTATCTGCTCACACAACCAAGAACCATCAAAATATCAGAGATGCAGACATTCAGGACTGAAATTCTAACTCCATTCTTTCTCTACACAAGAAAACTGAGACCTAGAAAGCTTCAACTTTTTTCATTCCACCCAGAAGAGCAAACAAAATAGTTCTTAAAAGGAATTATCTGTCAGGTATGATAAAGGAGTAAGTGAAAAATCAATTAGCACCATACTTTATCCAGCTCAGCCTGCAGGCTATTGTGTGTATTCTTGGATTGCTGTAGCTCCTGACTGAGTTTGGCTTTCATCTGAGTGCACTCTTGGTCTAGGGTTTGGTAAGACCTCTGTTGGCAAGAGAGCTCCTAGGAAGGGAGAGAGAAGAAAAAAAAGGAAAAGGTGGGAAAAAAACCACACAAAACACCTCATTAAACTGATGATAGTTTAAAAAGGAACATTTCAGGGTGACACACAGTGCTCCTGGCAATGCCATACTGAAACCGATAGAGTAGGTAACCCAGTCTACTCTCCATTTAACAACATAATCAGTCCTAGCACTGGTCCCAAAATAAAACCCAAGGCGAAGGGAAGGAGTTTACCAGTTGACTACAAGTACCTGGTCTCTCCCTCATTCCTGAATCTTAACTATTCATCTCTATTTTGAAATATCCTAGGGCAAAAAGAAGGCAGGCTTAATTTTGATAGTCGTAACTCTGCTAAAAAATAACACTCATTGAAAGAATCTGTTCTATAAAAATGATATATCTAAATTTTTTTAATAAACTAGTATTAAAAAAGTAACACTTAAAACTGAGATTTGAAATATCAAATGTCATTTAGGACAGAAAATATATAGCACCAATTAATTTAATCTCAAAACTATATACGCACTAATTAACTTACATGATCTCAGAAAAATACTTTTTCTTTTTTTATATTTATTATTAATTTCAGTAAAAATTTACAGAGACTTTGGATTTCCATTCATTCATTGTTGCACTTTTCTCCCCTCCCAACCCTTCCCCCAGTACACTACCCTCTTGTAAAACAAAAATTCTTTTATTGTTTTACAAATCCTCCCTCAAGGTCCACTCCACCATGTAGCCTTCACTCTAGCCACCTGTCATGACAAATATACCTAATCACTTATCCCTTTTAAACAGTTTTCTCCCTCATCTATTTCAATGCAGTATACATTATCGAACCCATCTTTCTCAGTCTCCCCCCAACTCCGATGTCAGTCCTGTTTTACAATGGTGGCACCATGGAGTATTTGTCCTTTTGTGACTGGGATACTTCACTCAGCATAATGTCCTCCAGAGTCACCCATTTTGAATAATATCGCATGAGTTCCTTGTTTTTCAATGCTGCATAGTATTCCATTGTGTGAATATACCACAGCTTCTCTATCCATTCGTTTGTTGATGGGGACTTGGGTTGTTTCCAACTCCTTGCTATTGTGAATAAAGCTGCAATAAACGTGGGTGTACATATATCTGCTTGGGTGACAGTTATGGTCTCTTTGGGGTATATTCCCAGTAGTGGAATTGCTGGGTCAAATGGTATCTCTATTTCTAACTTTTTTGAGAAAGCGCCATACCGCCTTCCACAGTGGTTGCACCATTTTACACTCCCAACAACAGTGAATAAGGGTTCCAGTTTCTCCACAACCACAAGCCAGCATTTGATGCTTTCTGTTCTGTTAAATTTTACTATTCTGACTGGGGTGAGATGATATCTCAGAGTTGTTTTTGGAAAAATACTTCTAGTCACTCTTATTCAAAAAGACTTTTTTTTTAAAAAAAAAACAACTTGTTAGTATGTTCATAAAGTTCATATACACTGTGTTTCACATTATTGTTCATTCACATGCATTATGTTTTCTAAAATTAATCACCACTGGACCTTCCCCATCATCACCCAACTTTTCAGGTCCCACTGGATCCTTCCAATTTCTTTCACCCCCTCCGTCCAGCCACCAAACTCTGCAACCCTGTGGTTCCACCCTTACCCATCCTCACCTCTCTGATCCCATCCCCTGGGGTCCCCATACATGTTTTACTAATTATCTTTCTATTTTCCTAATGGTTTTAAGCAGTATTTGTCCTTATGAGACTGAGTTAGTTAACACAACACAATGCTTACCAGTCTCTCCCAAAAAAGGCTATATTCTTTATCTGTATAGGACACTTAAGGATAAATCACTTGAAGACACTGGAGGCAAAACCCAAAGAAGGCAGTACATCTTTTGCCCCTACCTTCTCTTCTGACTTCTTTCCCCACTGTGTCAACTAATTTTCTCATTATTTGCCAACCCAAAGCCTTTAAAACAGCTGGAGAAGGTAATATAATTTCTCTCACAGCATGCAACGTATTGGAAAAAAGAAATATGGTCCTTTCCTGCCCAGTATCAAATGTCACACAAATCAGGAAGCAAGGATAAACAATTTCTGATTTTTATTCCCTTCTCCAAAAACAGAAAGAAAACAAAGTGAACTTTTGCTCATGAAGCATCTCCTTTCTAACAGAATAATCCTAGACTAAGAAAAAAAGTCCCCCTTTATAAATTTTCAAACTGTGAAATGTTGACAAGAGCCTTCCCAACAAATATCTCATTAATTATCCATCTTACCTGCTGAAACTCCTTTTCTTTTTCTTTGATTTTCTGTTCCAAAGAATATTTGGCACTTTCTGCATTTTGCCGTTGACAACTCAAATCTTCAGTCAGTTTTTTCAGTTTTTGTTCCACTGCAATACACTAAAACGAAAGAAATTTTTCAACACAAAATGAAATTATTCAAGAAAAATATTAAAACAAATACTTGTGGTTTAGGAAGATCAGCCCTAACACATGGTTTGTCACTGGGGTGTGAACAGTTTTACACAAAAGTGTTTACAAAATGAAAGCATTAGCTGAAAATTACTGTAATTATTGTACAGCACACATAATATTTATACTAGGGGAAACATTAGCAAAGATGTGACATGTTAGCTCATTTTAAAAAAGTATAATAATTAGCACTATGAGAAAATGAGACCAGCATTTCAGGACAAAGAAGCATACAGCATTTTATTGCATTAAAATAAGAAGTTAAAATGCAGTGTTGTTGACCTGTTTGATTTTAATTTTAAAGCCTGAGAAGAATCAATGGGTTCTTCTACCCTCAAATAGCAGTCTTTTTCAAACATTATTAATTCTGTTAGGGTATTTTTATTTATTAAAATGATTCCTTCCACAAAACACCAGTAAGTCACTCATAAAATTCAAGAAGTTCATAACACTTCAGGAAAAAAATCCCAAAAGGTTCTTAATTAAGCCACCATAAGTAATATAGAGAACATTACCTTGTCTGTACCTTTCTACGTAGCTAGTTATCCCTGAAAAAGCCCTGGTGGCCAGTCTACAGGAAGTTGTACTGCTAACCATCTCTCTGACAGTTTGAGTTCACCATTGACTCAATGCAAAAAAGATGGTCAATATTTAGTCTTAGAATGCCACTGGAGGGTCAGCTATGACTTGGTTCCAACTCATAGGCAAACGAGCTTTTAAAACATGAACCAGTTCCCATTTTAGAGGCTTCTAAAGACTTGATTACAACAAAATGGTCTGAATTCTTCAAATATTCAAATGTTTAACCCTATTCCTCTGAATCTATCCCATGTGTTCGAATCCTTAAAGTGTCCATACAGCAACTCTAAAGTCCTGTGTAGGAGTAAGAATGTTTCCCATTGGTTGCATTGGTTCTAAAAAATATGTCCCAACTTGACAAACTGTCCTCTACTAATGGAATTCTAAGGGAGCACTAGTGGCCTAGTGGCCAAGAAGCTCCACTGCAATCTCATAGGCTCACAGTTGGAATTCACTAGCTGCTCTGTGGAAGAAAATGGGCAATCTCCTCCCAGGCGATTAACTGCCTCTGAAAACCCAATGGAGGGGCAGCTATGGGTCAGATACCACTAGACAGTACACAGTAACAGAATTCTAAGGCTCTTTAATCTCATTTTGAACCATTAGTATTTCCAGAATTTTACACTAAAAACTGTTAAGACACTTTTGCAGTACTTTGCCAGAGTACCCATCATCAATACTTATCACCTGAACAAAATAAAAAATCTGGCTATTAATGGCTAAGTGATTTAGAAATAATAAGATTTTAGTAACAGGGCATTCGATAAAAGTAATATACGGAGTTAAATTGCTCAAATGAACACACTGCTGTAGAAAATCAGAAACTTTGTTCCTCATTGTCCTTGAAATTTTACATCCCTAAGGAACAGAATTCAGCGACGATGACAATAAATAGGAATTCAAAAACAAAGTGCCAGCTATATATGAAGCACTGTTCAAGGCACTGGGGATAGAGAGGTAAACCCAAAAAAAAAATTAACTGTGCAAATCACTATCCCAAATTTCCACTTCCGAAGACAATTCAAGCGTGGCGGACGAGAGGAATGAATTCTTGGCTCCCTCTGCTGGTGTTCCTTAAAACTGCAAAACGTTCTACTAAACAACTATGAAATCCACAATTCTTTCCTCGTAGAAACCTTATGTTTTAGGAGGGCTTGTAACTGTTTTCTTAAAGTCTTGAAAAGGTATTCCATAGTTAGTTATTTATGTATTTTTTTTCATGATATGCTAATGTCCACAACAGGGAAGCTTTAATGGCATAAGGAGTTTCAAATCCACCAGAAGCACCACAAGAGAAAGGTGGGCACTGCCCTCCTCAAAGGTCAGAAACACAGCGGAAGGTCAGCTATAAGCTGGCTCCAGTTTGAGTTTTTCAAAAATTTCCACAATAAGTGCATGTATGAGCAACTGACCACTAGGTGTCATGCATGTTCCATATAAGTTGCAGTTAAAAACTGCCACTGAGTTACTTCTGACTCTCAGCCACCTTTGCAGGACAGAATAGAACTGCTCCAAGGGTTTCCAAGGCTGTAAATCTTTATAAAAACAGACACATCTTTCTCTTACAGAGTGGCTGCTAAATCCAAGTTCTACTGACATTTTGGCTAACAACAGCACAATGCCTCAACCACAGTGCCACTAGACTGCCTCAAAGCTCAAGTGCTACAAATAAAGACAGAATTGGAACTCCCCTATACCGTGCACTTAAGTTTCTCATGGAAACATGGACAGTAGGTTCCACATTCACTAACCCTGAACACTTCTGCAGGAGTTCATACCTGTCGTTCACATGATGTGTGACCATGTGAAAAACCAGCACACCAGAAAAAGCATACATTCCACAGTATCAATTTTCATTGATTACTTAGTTTTATACTGGTTTATTTACAAAGTTCATATACATCGATTTTCTTTTGTTGTGGTTGTTTTTATGTGCCATCGAGTCATTTGCAACTCAATAGCGAGAGAATTTTCTTTTATTAAGTTCTATTCTACTAGAGAGGAAATGACCACAGAAGAATAGAGAATTACATAATGAGAGCATAAATTTATTTCAGAATGCTTAAAGACAATATGGAAAAGGTGGATCTGATTTTTAGTTAGGGGGACCTGTACCTTACTTGGGGAAAAAGAGCTCAGAACTGACAGAGCAAAGGAATCTTAGGTCCCTGGACAGACATTTTTGAACAGAAAGCATGCCTGTCTGAGCCAAAATTTTTCACTGTTAAGTTGGTGAGTACTTAAGTTTTTCATTACTAACATCACCAAGTACTTAAAAGTAGAACATGGATTCAGCAAGCCAACAAGATAAAATGTAAAAAGATAAATGTAAACGCTCACGCTTAGAAAAGGCATCACACGACTAAAATGCAAAATGAACATATAATAGCTACTCTTGTAAGTTTATCATGTACCAGGCACTATGACAAAGATTTTACAGAAATTATTACAGCATTCACAACATCCCTATGAAACCAGCATCATCATCATCATTATTATTATCATCACTTTACTGATGTGTACTTAAGTATGAGAAAATGGGGCATAGGGACATGGGGCCATGAGTGTCTCCCTGAAAGGTCCAGATGGAGTAAGAATATCACAGCCCCTCTTTACCCCAGAAAGCAGAAAATTCACAGCCCAGCTCCATGGTGCCTCTAGAGCCACACCCACAGCAACAGGTTCACCTATTCATTTCTGACTCACAGAATCATAGTTACAGTACTAACAATGGGGTTTATTAGGGAAGGAAATTGGAGACTGGGGGAGGTAAAGAAAGAATATCTCACAATTCAAATCCAGGCCCCACAGATGCAAGGCACAATTCCTCAATATATCCAGGCTCCAGTTTCAGCGGCGAAGTCAAATCCAAATTATCCATCAAGGTTTTTGCCTCAGACCAATTAGTAGTCAGCTTCTTCAAACATCTGGCAAAAACACTCAAACCTTTAACTGTGGCCAGCACAAATGCAAAAAGCCTGAGGTAGAACTTTGCCACCATTTGTCCACAGCAATGCCACAGTCTCTCCACCACCAGGATCTTGGGGCCACAAGCCTTGCTTTCCTAAGTCTTGCTGCCCAATATGGGAAGCATCTTTCCTTTTATCCTAGTCTCACAGCTGTCGATGGCTTGCAAGACCATGTGTCTGCAGTTAAGGTAGCTGGAGACCAGAGGCAAATAAAATAGCTTTAAAAAAAAAAGCCAACTTTCAAGCTAACACCATAATGAGGGAAATGAAGTTCAGAAGTTAAACAGCTCCAAACACAACACAAGGACATTGTAGAGGTAGCACTCAATTCCAAGCAGTTCTCATGTACAAGGTCAAATTACTATTGCAAACTCAGACTGCATGAAGAGAACATGTGACTTTAAGGAGGCTCTTGTTTCTTCACTACTCAGTCAAATATTAATCAGGTATTTCCCTACATAAAAGAAAGAGCACATTGAAGGAGCAGTACTGGCTAAGAGATTGTACAGTTAGCCCAAAGGCAGGCAGTTCAAAAGCACCAACTCCTCTGAGGGAGAAACTTGGGAAATCCCCCATGCTATTTTATGGGCTGTGAAAACCTGCTGGAGGATCAGCAGTGAATTGGACAGAAGGGAACGAGTAATTGATGTGTCTAAATGAGACTAAACTTCCCAAAAAGTATAGTGGTTCATTTTTCTTACACCACTTGCTAAGAACATCTAAGAATCTAGACATTATAAGACATACATAAGAAGGCTCTGAAAGCAAAGAGAAGGCACACTGAGTAGGAACCTTGGGATCAAGGATCAACACAAATAGCTCCAAAAGAAAAGAACTGTCAGATCAGAACCCTATATCCAGCAAATACATCCTTCCCAAATAGAAAGGGACATACTCTCAAATGAAAAAGAGTGAAATAATCACCAACAAGCCTAATCAAAAAGAACAGAAGTTTGCTAAATAGCAAGGAAATGACAAAAGAAGAAACTTGGGAAGGAATCAGGAGGAAAAAGAATACAAATGACAGTCCAGGCAAATAAAATGGACTTTGCTTCTCTTTCTCCTAACTCTATTTGACAGTGAAAGCAAACTTAACACAATTCTAAATATACTTCTTCCTCCTTATATGCAAATGTTGTATTCACAATTCTTCTATTTGCCTAAAATAAGTAATACTCCCAGCACATTCTCAGTAATTTACACATGCCCATGCTCAAAACTGGGGGAAATTTCCCACTGAGGCCATACAACGTCTAGACCACAACTGCTACAAATATTAAAAAACACAAGAATACTATTAAGTGTATACAGAGGAAAAAAACACACTAAAGACAGTTCTTATAAATTGTACAAGCAAAATGAGGTTCCTCTCCTATACTACTCTCAAAGGGGTAAAATGAGGACACTTCCAGACTTTGAGAACTGCTGTATTTGTTATAAAATCGACAAGAATCATTTTTAAAGTTCTACAAATAAATTCCATAAAAATCCATGTTCACTGCTGGATTACTCACAATTTAAGTGTACCGCAACAGATGAATCAAATGAGGTACACACAACGAAATACTATGCAACAATAAAGAGTAGTTCTAAATCTGCCAAACATCTCACAAAATGGATAAAAGTTGGAGGCTATTGCTCATAAAAAGACAAATGCCATATACCATTTCTAGAAAAAGTCCATAGCAGCTTCATATGAAGAAAGAAACTTTTGGATGATTACCAGAGATAGGAGGAAGAAAGGGGAATACAGAATCAGTTATGAGTTAGGAGGCATGTTATTCATGGTGAAGGAAGAGAATATATTTAAAGGTAAAGTCAGCATAAACTATCCAGAGTAAATGAAGAAACAAGAGAGGTACATAAGAGTATGAGAGCTCCAGTGTGTGCTGTGCTCTTAACCAAAGTGTCACACATGTCCACTGATCTGAAAGTATGTTTCTGTCAGGAGGAAAGAAAACTAATGACTCAATCAAGAAAGCAATTAGTCTGCAAACCACAGCCTCTCTGGGCTGAGATCTTAAGCAATAGATGATGCCTGGATTCTCCTACTGACACAACAGAAATTCTCAGTTATAATGGGAAAAATGTAGAACAAAATATTAAGTTTAAAAAAATATTAGACTTAGTAGGCTGATAAGACTAAAGGATCTACCTTGACTATCACTCTAAAACACCTTTTTAATCTGGAAGGTTGTGAGATACAAATGACCAACACAAAAAGCTATTTACTATCATTTGTCATTAGTTAACATGACTACCGAAACCACAATTTGATATCACTTAACCACAAAGTGACATTATTTAATAACAAAAATGGATATGATCAGAAAAGTAGACAACAGGTGTTGGAAAGGATGTGCAGAAATTTAAACTCCCATTCACTGTCAACAGGAATATAAAATGGTGCAGACACTGTGGAAAAGGTTGGTAGTTCCTAAAAAAATGTTAGAACTGCTGGATGACTGAACAAGTCCACTCCTAGAAGTATATTTAGAATTGTGTTAAGTTGCCCCGAATAAGCAAAGCACTCCTTAAGAATAGAAGAACGGTAGGAGGTATCTCACTCCCTGATTTCAAATCCTACTACACTGCCGTAGTGGTCA
>NW_006399840.1:5010849-5012293 GCF_000299155.1 Elephantulus edwardii | reverse complement strand
AGGGTAGAGAGAATGGTGCAGCAATGAAGGAATGAAAACCCAAAATCCCTGTAAATGTTCATTAAAACTAATAAAATTTAATAAAATAAAATAAAGAATTGTGTTAAGTTGATATGATGATATGATAAAATAGTTGACAATGATCAATATCATTGGTACCAGCAGTCAAGAAATCAAAAGCTGTGTTGTAATAAGAAAATCTACTGTCAAGGACCTCTCCAAGATGCGGAGGAGTAGTAGTGTCTATTTAAAGACTAAGGAGTGCCTCACTCAAACCATGATCATTTCACCTACAACCTATGCATCTGAAAGTTAAACAATGAATAAGGACAAAAGACAACAGATGCCTCTGAGTTATGCTGAAGAGTACTGAACATTCCATCAACTGCCAAAAGGTCAAACAAATATGTCTTGGTTTTAAAAGATGCAACTCAAGTGTTCCCTGGAGGTACAGATGGTGAAAAACCTCATCTCACATATTTTGGGTTTGTTGTCAGGAATCAGTCCTTGGAAAATGACATCATGCTTAGAAAGGTGGAAGGGCAGCAAAAGAGAGGAAGGCCCTCGAAAAGATGGATTGACAGTGACTGCAACAATGGGCTCAGGTACATCACAGATGATGAAGACACAGGACAAGGCAAAGTTCAGGTCCATTGTTCATAAAGTCATTATGAGTCCTAGTCAACTAGAGGACACCTAACAATACAGCTTACACTCACACAAAGCCAATTTGCTACAACTGGAATTTTTTCCAATTTACAGAACCTTAGATTTTCTCTTAAGTTCATAGAGCAAGTGGATGCCACTCCTGCTCCCAAGCTTGTTTTAATCAAGGAGCTCCATCAAATACTGTCTGCCATACATAACCATTATCGCATTTGACACATTAGTGTCACAGTGTTTAGCATTACAGCCATCATGAGTTACCTCTGTACAGCAAATGGACAAAGCAGTGCTGCATACCACTTAGAAAACTGTTTGACCAAAAGTAGTTAAAATCAGGCCAGAGGGCCCAAATGCCTTTTTGAACACAAGGCCAAATTCAATCAGCTCACACACAATTGTGAACAAAAAAAAACAAAAACCAAACAGCAAAGAGTTCACACCCAAGCCACAACCAAAACAAGAAAAGACACCTTTTAGTAGCACCTACTGTATATATTTCCCTTTCTATTTTTTGTGAGCATTCTATGTGTGTGATGAGATATAGTCATGGGTTTGTTGTTATGTGCCGTAGAGTTGTTTGCGACTCATAGCGACCCTATGTACAACAGCCCTAAACCATGATCTATTCTGTGCCAGTCGCATTGCTTCTGACACACCCATTCCGATTACCCCAGTCACTGAATCAATCCACCTCAGAGAGGGTCTTCCCCTCCTGTGCTGTCCCTCCACCCTACCAAGCATGATGTCCCTCTCCAAGGACCTGTTTCTCCTTAAAACA
>NW_006399840.1:5001066-5009634 GCF_000299155.1 Elephantulus edwardii | reverse complement strand
TCTGTAGTTTCCACACTCAGTTGGGTCACCCTTCTTTGGGATGGGAACAAATATAGATCTCTTCCAGTCAGTTGGCCAAGTGGTTGTTCTCCAGATATATCAAATGTGTCTCTTATTAAGACCAAAATTTATTAGTAATGACCAATTAAAAAATAAACTCAAAGGTGAGGTTCTAAGTTTTTGTTAAGGGTGATAAAAGTACAGAAATTGATAGTAATAACTGTACAGCACAATGTATATAATAAATGTCCCAGAACTGTAAACATTATTAAAGTGTTCAAATGAAATGTTTGTTGTACTTTTACAATGAAAGATAAAAAACAAAATGCTCCTAAATAAGTTTAGTTGTAATTCTAACAGGGTGTTCAAGTAATCCACAAGAAAGGGGGGAATCAAACCAAAAGGAAACGAAACAAAATGGTAAGCTTAAACCGTGATAAATCAATAATTATATTTTAAGATCTCAATACACCAATTAAAAGGCAAAGAGTAGCAGTTATGATCTTTTAGTAAATCCAACACGCTATATAGAAAATATTCATTTAAAATGTAGGCAAGCTGAAAAAAAGGTCATAGCAGATATTTCCTGCAAACATTAAATAAAAACCAATAGGAACTATTTTATATCAAATACACTAGACCTGAAAAAATTCTCAGAAACAGACACTATATATAATGATCAATGTCAAAACACTAAGAAATCAGTAATTCTAAATATATATGTATAAAAAAGATTTCAAAAATGTAGCAGAAATAAAAAGAGAAGGACCGCTACACAATTGCCATTTAAAGACATCAATATCCTTCTTTCATCAATTAATAAGAATTTTATGGGAAATCAATCAGGATACAGAATTAAAAACATCAACACAAAAAATATAAATGACATTTACAGAACACTGCTCCAAACCAGAATACACATCATTTACAAGTGTCCACAAAGCATATACCAAGGGAGACTTTATCCTAGGCCACAAAACATACCTCAAACCACTTAAAAGAACTGAAATCATAGTGTATTCTCCAGCCACAGTGTAATCACACTAGAAATCAGTATCAAAAACAAAGGGGAAAATCCCCAAATCCTTGGTTAGAAAAGACACTTCTAAATAATGCACAGGTCAAAGAGAGTATTTCGTGACACATTTAACACTGAAAACTTGTCTTAGATAAGGACGAGGAAAATAAAAGTAAAGCAGAAAGAAATAATAAGAACAGACATCAATGACATGGAAAAGAGGAAAACAAATAGCTGGTTCTTTGAAAAGACCAATAGCACCACAGATACAGCGGAAACCCAGGGAATTAGAAAATAAATACTGCAATAATCTGCATTTTATTAGACAACTGAGATGGCAGGGGCCATTTCTTGAAGTAACCAAACTATTACAAATAACCCTAAACAAAATATTCACTTTTCATTGTACTGTAAATATTAAGAGGGCACAATGGTAACAATGGTTAAAAGTTTTAACAGAAAGGTTGAAGGTTGGAATCCACACAGCTCCACCAGAAAAAAGAACAGGTTGACCTACTTCCGTAAAGATTCCAGCCTAAAACCCCACTTTGCAGTTCCTCTGGCATTTTCACCCGTTTCGTTGCTTCTCCACCCGTAGGGAAATGCAATAATGCCAGAAAATAGTAGGAACTTACTTATCAAATGAGTGAGTTGAATGAATAAATAATAGAAAAGCAAGAAACGACTAAGTAGGGAGGGCCACATTGCAAGTGGGGGTGAACCTGCCTCTCAAATCAATTAAGAGGTGAAGCAGCTTGGTCGTAACTGGAGCTTTAAAAAGATCAAATAACAGGAATACATCTGCTGAATCCTAACCTAAATCCTGCTTTATGTCCTAATATTCTCTTAAAGTTCCATTTCTTTAATATTTGTGTAAGCTAAGTATTGCTATTTTTCAGTTGCTTCCCATACATCTGAAAATGGGACATTGAGTCATGATGACAGAAGAATCAGTATTTTGAACTGTGGTGCTGGCAAAGAATACTGAATATCCCATGGAATGCCAAAAAAACCAGACACATCCAGCTTGAAGGAAGGGCAAGCAGAACGGTCTTTATAGGCAAGTACAGTGAAACTCCAACTCACTCTGGCATACTTTCAGGAGGAGCCAGTCCTTGGAAAAGGACATCTGCTGGGGAAAGCAGAGTCAGCTAGAGAGGAAGGCTGGCCTGATACAGTCACTACCATGATGGGCTTGAGCATGACAGGGATAAGGAGGATGACGAAGGATAGAGGTCAGACCTTTTGTACATATATCACTAGGCGTCATAACAAACTTGATGGGCCCATAACAACTAACAACAGGTGCTGTATAGGTTGTTGGTACTGGATGCCATCAAATGGATTCCAACTGAAAGCAACTCTATGTGACAGAGCAGAACCCCCCTAAAAGGTTCTTGGTTGAAATTTTTATGAGAGTAAATCATCATGTCTTTCTCTCAGTTACTGGGGAGTGCAAATCTTGTGATCGGCAGGCAAGTGTTTAAATCTTTTGCCATCAGGACATTAATGCACTGACAAATGAAAGGTCATCTAGTCCCACCTACCAAGTGCTCTCCACAAAAAAGATGGGCAAGTCTCTTCCTATACATATTTATAGCCTCAGAAACCCAGGGGAGGGGGTCTACAGTCAGAAGAGACTTAGTGGAAGTGGGTCTAGTTTTTTGCTTTTTCTGGTTTCTGATCCATAAAACATCTAAGTGATTTGCCCAGAGACACATAAGTGCAAGGGGGAAAATAGACAGCCATACTGGTCTAACGTTTAAAAAAAACCCAAAACACACACACACACACACACACACACACACTACTAGTTCAATATAATCACCAATGGCTAGCATATATTAACGAAGTATTTCATGAATTTAAGTGTACATTTTCTAAAGAACCATACTTTCCAACAGCCATGAAAAGTCAAGTAAGTACCTTAGTTGATGTCTGGTCATACTGTGCTGTTGTTCTCACAAGTTCATCCCTAGTTTTGTTCAAAACTTTCTCTTTTTCAATTAATTCCACTTTAGCTGTCTCCAGCTGAAGGTGCAGTTCTTGAAACTTATTCACTTGGCTCTTCATTTCTTTTTCTTGTCCTTGTAGACGTAGCTGCAAGTCATTAACTTGGTTTCTTAGTTCTAAAATCACAAACAAAAACCACACTTCAATCAAGTTAATTTATTTATAAAATGAAAGAGTATCATTTCTTTTACTACCTGGCCCTGAAATCTTCAGTAAGAAAAAAGAAAATCAGTTTACATTAAACATATTTACTTTAACTAGTTTTTAACTAAGTGTTTAATCACTGTTGCTATTTGCATTCAAATATCCTACAGAAAACAGGTAAAAGATTTTCTTGCTATTTCACTGAAATTTGAAGGAGAAAAAAACACTTTTCTAATACTGCATTCTACATTCACATTCTCGATTAAAATTATCATTGGCTTTATATACTGGCAGAATGACATTTGATTTATGCCCATAAGAAAGCAAATTAGTTCTAAGCAATGAAAAAAAAAAAAGTACACATCATTCCCTTACTTTCTCTGGTAGATTCACTTCCGATAAAGATCAACGCAGTGTGAACCTCCCACACTGCCAAAATGAACAATGATCCCCCCCCCCCCGTGCCTCCAACTCAACACACATATAGTGCTGTGGCAACTCTCACCAGCAAACACGGACAGTGACTTTCAATACATCATAGGCCTGGAAATTATCATACTCTGCAGAGGTGATTCCAGAACACCACCTGGTACCCTTGGCTGTGAGCTGCAGCATGGCACAGCAGCCATGGTTACAGGTCTGATCCCATATGGACAAGCTGGCATCATAGAGCAAAGCTGTTCTGCAGACACGTGCAACACTGCTGGCCAACACTGCTCAGATCACAGGGTTATAGAAACAGGCAAATGAGAAGTGTGAGGCCTGCTAATGCTAACCACTCTATCTGTCCAGATCCTAGAAACAGAAGTGAATGCCCCTAGTCCTACTTGTGAAGGCTTTAGGACACCAGCTTTTCTCAGTATGTTCCAAAACTGTGCTATCTTATACCCTTTATTAAAGTAGACAGTATTTCTCAGTACCAGTCTGAAATGTTGACCACTGATGCATACAACAAAACACATCGGCCCTTTCTAAGACTAAAATAGTCTCAACCTGCCTATTAAATTGTGTCAGGAAAATATACTTTAAACTTGGTTTAAAGTTACCTTGATTCTGGGCTTTCAGTTGATCCAGTACATGCAAATTGCTGGAGTTATCACAGAAGCTGCTATTCACATCACCCTTCGCCATCTGAGAGGCCGGTCTACTTGGAGTCACCTCTTGTTCCCCATCAAAGAGAGATGCAGAGAAATTTCTACTGGGAACTTTCCGAGCACGACTTGGGGTCTTCTCTTGTTGCCATGAGAACACAGAAGACGAAGTCTGTTGTCGTGCAATCTCTCGGTGACTCATGGTGTTATGTGAGAGAGCAGGGCTTGCCTTCTGCAAAAACAGAAAACTCAATATTCAAGGCTGTACATTTTTAGGTAAAACATAAAGCCATAAAGAAAAAAAGTTAGCACTCCTACTAAGCACCAAGAAAGAAGAATGTTCCATATCACAACATGAATGAACCTTGAAAACATTACACTGAGTTATCTAAAGTCAGTCACAAAAGGACAAGTACTCGATGATCTCATCTACATAAAATGAGTGGCCTTTCACTAATATTAATAAAATTAAAAAAAAAAAAATCTCTGCTGTAATCCCAAAGGCATATATTTCAAACCCACCACCAGTTGATCTGTAGAAAGATGGGTAATCTCCTTTGGTGCAATTAACTGTCTCTGAAAATCCACTGGAGGGTCAGCTATGACTCAGTTCCGATTCTAGGGCATACAACAACATAAACAAAAGCTTACTAATGATTACTAATATGAGGGAATCACTAGTTAAATCTATGTTAATGGTGGTAGAATAAGGGAAATGATAATGATTGCATGCACAGAAAGCTCAGCTGGCCTAACAGGATAGAAGCTGCACTACCAACCCAAAAGCTGGTTTGAATTCACTAAGTGCTCTGCAGAACAAAAACAATATCCTCCTATGCAATTTACAACCTCTGAAAAACCTGCTGGGAGGTCAGCTAGTAGTCGGTTCCACTTCCTAAATAACATGCCTCCAGAAACTCTATGAACTTTGATAAATCGATGGTTGTAGAGGAGTTTCAAGCCTTTTGTTCACAGGGTTGCTATGAGACGTGCTGGACTCGAAGGCAATCAACAAGAACAAACAACAAAAATTACTAAAGTGTTGAATGCCTTGCTGTATATATTGTCATCTAATTTTAGAAGTTTATAAACTGTTAAAAAACATTGTTAAGGCTTCCACCATCTTTCCATCCCTCAGTCAGACGGGACCCAGAGACGCTTCTGGAAGAACCATCCCAATGGCCGCCCAAGGAGAACCCCAAGTCCAATTCAAACTCGTGTTGGTGGGTGATGGTGGTACTGGCAAAACAACGTTCGTGAAACGTCATCTGACTGGTGAATTCGAGAAGTATGTATCCACCTTGGGTGTGGAAGTCCATCCTCTCGTGTTTCACACCAAAAGAGGACCGATTAAATTCAATGTGTGGGATACAGCTGGCCAAGAAAAATTTGGGGGACTGAGGGATGGCTATCAAATCCAAGCCCAGTGTGCCATTATAATGTTTGATTTAACATCGAGAGTTACCTACAAGAACGTGCCTAACTGGCATAGAGATCTGGTTCGAGTATGTGAAAACATCCCCATTGTGTTGTGTGGCAATAAAGTGGACATTAAGGAGAGGAAAGTTAAGGCAAAATCTGTCGTTTTCCACCGAAAGAAGAATCTTCAGTACTATGATATTTCTGCCAAAAGTAACTACAACTTTGAAAAGCCTTTCCTTTGGCTTGCTAGAAAACTAACTGGAGACCCTAACTTGGAGTTTGTTGCCATGCCTGCTCTTGCTCCACCAGAAGTTGTCATGGACCCAGCTTTGGCAGCACAATATGAGCATGATTTAGAGGTTGCACAGACAACTGCTCTCCCGGACAAGGATGACGATCTGTGAGAGAACGAAGCTGGAGCCCAGTGTCAGAAGTCTAGTTTTATAGGCAACTGTCCTGTGATGTCAGTAGTGCCGTGTGTTTGCACTTTATTATCTAGCTAAGCAGAACATGTGCTAATCTTTGGGATGCTGAAGGAAAGATGAATGGGCTTCGGAGTGAGTGTGGCAGTTAAAAGAACCCTTCATTTTTTGGACCTGCATATTTAGCTGTTTTGGAAGGCAGTTTCCTTCTTGAGTTTCAAATACAAGACTGCTACAGTCAAATCACAATATTCCGTGGTAAAATCTTGTTAAAAAAAAAATCTTGTTTGTTACTGTCATTCCCATTCTTTCGTTTAGAACCAGAATAAAGCTGTATTTCAAATATCAAAAAAAAAAAATTGTTAAAAGAAAAAGAGCACTCATCAAGTTAATGGAACCCGCAAACTCTAAAATCCAGTCACAGAACTTTCTAAGAGTCACATTTTCAAGTGGTTATTATGCCAGCACTAATTGGGGCTTAAATGAATAAACACATCTGTCTTGAAGGAAGTGCAACCAGGCTCTTTAAGAGGCAAAGATCATGAAACTCCTCCTCACACACTTTTTGAGGTGTGATCAGGAGGGGTCAGTCCTTGGGAAAAGACATGCTCGGAAAGACAGGGGGGTCAGCAGAAGACCTTCAATGAGATGGGACAGCAGGGTGACTTTATCAATGGGCTTGAGCATGCTGCAGATCATGAGGGTGCACAAAACAGGACAAGGTTCAGATCTATACTTCGCAGGGCTATTTTTAGTTAGAGTCAAGGATGGCACCTAGTAAGTTTTACTATTTATTCTGCAGCTTTCATATACTCCATTCAGCCTGAGTACTCATTGCCAAAATGAATTCCTACACGGCTTCCTTTGACTATCACAAGTCACATTCCCCTGGCCTGTAGCTTTGCACAAAAGCAGAAATTCAGTTTTCAGCCTAGAGAATACTTTCAAAAAATTCACCTCAAGAAGTGTTACACAAGGCATTTTATAACATATCCTATATACAAGCGTGCATTATCAGATCCTCTGAATTATCCGTAAATATACTGCCTTACATTTCGTGCAGTAAGATTTTCCTGCCACAGCAAGAGGCTTAATGTTTACGGAGCCTCATGTGTCTCCATAAAAAAAACTGGTAATCAATGTTGGTGGAAAACGTACAAGTGATTAGCACAAAGAACAAAGCCCATGGGATTTCTAGAACAAACAATATAAGAATTTTGTCTTTTGCTAAGCAATGCCTTTGCTAAATATCAGAATTCCAAGAACTTTAAAACAAAAGTAGTAAAAACATAAAAATAACTTAAAGTTGTTAATATTCCAACACATTGGTGGCTATTAACCTTAAATATTTACTGGCTCTACTTATAAATACAACATAAAATTGTTGCTAAATTGGGCTTATCTTATTCTTATCTGTAGCACAAATGTTGTCATTAAGTGTCAAACATATTCACTCAAAAGTTCAAACTATCACATTGGTTCCAATGTATAGGGACCATCCAGAAACAGGGTAAGACTGTCCATCTTTCACCTGAGGAGCCCCTGGTGGATCTGAACTGACTTTAGTTCAACAGGGCAATTCACTCTATGACTACACACAAGGATTCATTACTATTCAGGATCCAAGAGGACAGAAATTAGACAAAATGTACAGTCATGGTATACACACAGAATCTCAAGAATTTTGAAGATTCAGCCCTGAACTGTAAAGGAGGGGTTTTTAAAAAACTTTATTTCTTTTGTTGACAATAAGAAAAATCTCTTCCTCTTTACTTCTTTACTCATACTAAAAAATGAAATTTAACACTCTTAGTAGCAGCATGACCAAATTCAAACCTCAAGTTGCTATAATCAAGGATGCTTTACTCAGAATATGAAATGATCCAGGAAGTATTAAAAGATGATGGAAGGAATATACTGAGTCACTGGATCGAAAGGAATTGGCAGATACAGAAGAATTTATTGAAATAATATTTGAGCTAGAGCCTATGGTGAAGGAGGAAGAAGTTCAAGCTTCTTTGAAGAAAACAGCAAAAAATAAGGCCCCAGGAATAAATGGTATACCAATTAATGTATTTCAACTAACAGATGCTTCCCTAAACCTGCTCACCAAGTTGTGACAAGAAATCTGAAGAACAACCACTTAGCCAACTGACTGGAAGAGATCTATATTTGTTCCCATTCCAAAGAGGGGTGACCCAACAAAGTGTGGAAACGACAGGACAATATCATTGATTTCACATGCAAGCAAGATTCTACCAAAGACTATCCAAAAACGATTGGAACAGCACATCAGCAGAGAACTGCCGGAAGTCCAGGCTGGGCTTAGAAGGGGTTGTGGTACTAGAGATCTTGTAGCTGATGTTAGATGGATATTAGCTGAAAGCAAGGAATACCAGAAGAATGTGTATCTGTGTTTCATTGATTATGCAAAGGCGTTTGACTGTGTGGATCATAA
>NW_006399840.1:4997533-5000966 GCF_000299155.1 Elephantulus edwardii | reverse complement strand
CTTGGAGGCAAGGATTCTGGGGCTTCGCCTGACATACTTTGAACATGCTGTAAGGAGAGACAGGTCTTTGGAGAGGGACATCATGCTGGGTAGAGTAGGGACAGCGCAGGAGGGGAAGACCCTCTATGAGGTAGATTGATTCAATGACTGGGTTAATCAGGATGGGTGTGTCAGAGGCAATGAGATTGGCACAGGATAGAGCACCGTTTAGGGCTTGTACATAGGGTCGCTAGGAGTCACAAACGACTTGATGGCACATAACAACAACATATACATATATATATACATATATATACATACACACACACATATATCTCACTGAGGAAGATTTTCAATGAGATGGATCAATTTTGTGACTGGAGTGGTGGGAATGAGTGCGTGTGCGATGGCTAGGTTCGCACAGCACAGAACAGCATTTAGAGCTCTTCTTGTACATAGGGCCGCTATGAGTTCCAAGCAACTCGATGGCACATAACAACAACAACAACAACAACATCATACATATAATTTTATTTGTATTTAATTGCCATCAATTTCTGCATCAACTCAAAGCTGACCCTCCAGATTTCCAAGGCTGTAAATTGCACGGGAGGATATTCCCCACTTTTTTCCTAACGGAGCAGGTGGGATTAAAACTCCCAGAAAGGCACTTTTGATTAGCATCACAAATCCTGACAGACTGGTCTCATTAAAGGACAGATTGTACAGTTATGACATCTATCTATACACATATATAACTCAAGTCTACAGGAACCTCATTTTAAAAATTACCTTTTAAGTTCCTGTTCCAGTTTTTCAATTTGTTTTTTGCTTGAATTCAGTTGTCCTTCCTGAAAATTCACTTGTGACTCTTTGACCTGAAGCTCATGAGAAATCTTCTGCTTTGTCTTCTCCAGATTCTCACACATTTCCATCAGACTTTGGTTCTCCCTTTTCAGGCTTGCCCCCTCTGTTTTCTCATTTTCAACCTGACAGGGATCATCCAGAAAGAAATACATACATTTACTAAATATTACTTACTAATATGAGCTAGATATCAGCTACTAGTTTTCCTAGGTTTGGCTGTAATAACCCAGCTGTCAGTGTCCTATAAACACGATGGGCATTTGAGGTGACCACATTTTGAGCCTAAAGGTAGACGAGGTCATCTATGACATTGTCTTTAATTACGGCAGGCTACACATCACCTTTATAAGAGATTTCACTGTCCTTTGAAGAATTGGAAAACAAAAACACACAAAAAACACTGGCACGAAAAACAAATAGAATTACTTAGCACAAAGTTTTAGAAACTGAAAATGTTTAACATCAAACATACAAATAATGACTTCTAAAAAATTGTTAAAATGGTAAACTTTATGCTATTATTACTTTACCACAACTTCTCATTTCTGAGGCAGCATATTTTGTGTAATTCATTTTAAAAGTAAAAAACAAAAAGCTAGAAATCTGTAAATAATTCATTTACAAGTCTAGCTACTAAAACAAGTGATCTTAGGAAAGTGAAACATTCTCCCTCCAGAAAAGTCATTTAGAATCGGTGATTATAGCATTACTTTTTTGGCTAATGCAGAGCAGTCTTAAATGGAAGTCTAGAAATTGGAAGGGTAAATAAAACAACATTCTCAAAAAGTGTGCAAAGAAACAAAAACAAAAGAAAACTCTAAATTGCAATGAGATAAAAATCTACACAGTAAACATTTTTTACCAATAAACAACTTTTGAGTCCCTTCTAGAGGATAATTATCTTCTCCATGATGCTGAGGATAAGATGCTTAAGAAATTATTTTTATCTTATACCCTGAGAAAATTGAGAACTGAGGCACAGAAATTCGTACACCAATATTCATAACAGTGTTATTCACCATCACAAGACCATGGAAAAACCCCAATGTCCAGCCACAATCGAACAGATTATGAAATTATGGAGCATTCACACGATGGAATACCAGGCAGCACTAAGGAGCAATGATTTTGTAAACCACTACCTAACTTGTGCTAAGTGAACTAACTCAGGCCCATAAGGACAAATACTGTATAAGACCATTATTATAGAATGTATTCGAGAGTCCAAGGGAGAGAGGATAGGAGCAGAGGGGTGAAAATGGGCAGGGAGGTAATCCTAGGGTCGCACAACATGATGAGTGAAGAGAGGTGTGGGTAAAGGAAATTGGAAAGATGTAGTGTGAAAAATAATGAATACAAACTTTGTAAGTAAACCAGTATAAAATAAAAATTTTATTCTCTGGAGACTAACATGCACCTGATACAGGACATGGTCTTTGCAATGACTTGTTATGCATCAGAGAGCTGGACGATGAATAGAGTGGAAAGAAGAAGAATTGATGCCTTTGAGCTGTGGTGCTGAAGAAGAGTACTGAGTGTACCATGGACTCCTAAGAGAACAAACAGATTCATCCTGGAGAGGGTTAAACCAGGATGTTCCTTGGAGGAAAAGATTCTGAAGCTTCATCTGACATACTCTGGACATGTTCCAAGAAGGGACCAGTCCTTGGAGAGGGACTTCATGCTTGGGAGGGTGGAGGAACAGCGCAGGAGAGGAAGACCCTCTATGAAGTGCACTGATTAACTAGGGGTAATAGGGGTGGATGTGTCAGAGACAGATTGGCACAGGATAGAGCAGGGTTTAGGGCTACTGTACATAGGGTCACTATGAGTCACAGGCGACTCAAGGTCACATAACAAAAACATTCAAATAAAAATAAATTATTTTTATCTTAACAACCTTAAACAAGTTTCATAAATATTAAAATTAACAAGGTAGGCTTAATGGTAAGGAGATGCACTGCCAATTCAAAGGCACATATGTTTGAATCTACCAGTTGCTCCACAGAAGAAATGGGCAATCTTCTCCCCTGCGATTTACTTCCTGCCTTTGAAAAGCCTGCTAGAGGGTCAGCTATGAGTCAGCTCTGACTCAAACGTACATCATAACAGCATATTTCACCTTTTAATCTACCTATTTTTTACTCAATGGAGTGAAAGACTAGTAGACTACTATGAATCATGCTGCCATATGTAAGAATTTTAACTAATAAAATTTATTATCATGTATTTTTTTAAAAAAGCACTATCCATTTAGATTGAGGAAAACACTAATACTAATACTGTCCCACATGGAAGCTAAAGAGACACTCAGCAACTGTATGGAACAGCAGGTAAGCAAAAATCAGGATAGAGAATGGAGAAACGTAGTGTTGATTCCATTTTGAAGGAACAAAAGGAAATGGAAAAGGCAACAAAGGCAATTACCATCTAAAGATAAAATCATTTCTCTATAAAGAGTGACTGGTTTTGAAGAGCCTTTCAGTGATATTACCTTTTGCTTTTGCTTCTGCAGCGCAGCCTCCAGAGTCTCCAGCTGAAACTGTCTTTGTTGCCTTTCTTTCTTCAGCTTGTCAAGCTGTCCTTC
>NW_006399840.1:4995447-4997433 GCF_000299155.1 Elephantulus edwardii | reverse complement strand
TCGCTGTGAGTCGAAAGCGACTCAACGACACGTAAAAACAACAGTAGCAGCATATTAATCTTCTCTGACAGGAATATTTTAGAAATAGCAATGCTCAAAGCCAGTCTGTGGTAGAAATCACCACATCCCATCAGGAGAGCTGTAGATGAAACCACTACCTCCAAATGAGAAAGCCAGCCAGTGAGTATCAGGAAAAATGCTTGTTCTACCATCTCTGAAGACACTCTATCACTAACCCAATTAGAGAAATACTTATATGGCTAAGACTACTGCACAATTCCATAAATACTTAGTATCTGAGAATCAACTTAACTACCCATTCTATTTTACCCACTTGCCAATCTAGAGACAAAGGTGTGTCTGATCTAGGCCATTCTCTTTGCAATTACATTCTATGTATCAGAAAGTTGGACAATGACTAAGGATGATAGAAGAATTGAGCTGTGATGCTGGACAAGAACATAGACTATGAACATGGACTGCTAAGAGAACAAACAAGTTCATTCTGGAGAGCATAAAGCCAGGTTGCTCCTTGGAGGCAAGGATTCTGAAGCTTCATCTGACGTACTTCGGACATGTTGCAAGGCGAAACCAGTCCTTAAGAGAAGGACGTCACGCTTGATAGGTGGAAGGACAGCGCAAGAGAGGAAGACCCTCAATGAGATGGGTTGATTCAGTCACTGGGGTAATGGGGGTAGGTGTGTCAGAGACAAAAAATTGGCACAAGAGCAGAGTTTAGGGTTGTTGTACATATGGTTGCTATGAGCCTCAGGAGACTAACCAGCATATAACAACCATCTATTTTTAAAACTAAAAAGCCAGTGAGACAGAAACTTTTATTTTGTCAGTATAAGGACAATGCATCTTCTTTGTGTAAACCAAGTTTTCATCTACACTTGTGTAAGCCTGTATAAAAATACTTCCCCCAATTGAAAAATGGGCATAGGATATGAACAGACATTTCACCAAAGACGACATTCAGATGGCCAAAAAGTACATGAAGAAATGTTCAAAATCCCTAGCTCTAAGAGAGATGCAAATCAAAACAACTATGAGGTATCATCTCACCCCAGTAAAAATAGCAAAATTTAACAGATCAGCAAACATCAAATGCTGATGAGGTTGCAGAGAAACTAGAACCCTTATTCACTGTTGGTGGGAGGGTAAAATGGTGCAACCACTATGAAAGGCTGTATGGAGCTTTCTCAAAAAGTTGCAAATAGATATACCATTTGACCCAGCAATTCCACTACTGGGAATTTACCCTAAAAAAACCATAACTGCCACCCAGGCAGATATATGCACACCCATGTTTACTGCAGCTTTGTACCCTAAAAAAACCATAACTGCCACCCAGGCAGATATATGCGCACCCATGTTTATTGCGGCTTTGTTAGCACTAGCAAAGAGCTGGAAACAACCCAAGTGCCCATCAACAAACATGAATAGAGAAGCTCTGGTATATTCACACAATGGAATATAGAAATGTAGCATTCAAAAACTCATGAATTATTATAAATGAGTGAAAGCTCTCAGTGACAAAGGACAAATAATGCACAGGGCCACTGTTGTAAAACGGGACTGACATCGGGGTTGAGGGAAGACAGAGGAGGAGACGATAAATGATGTATACTGCATTGAAACAGATGAGGGAAATAACTGTTTAAAAAGGTTATTGTTGCATCCCTACTTCTTCAGTCAGGTTTTTTTGTGCTTACAATTTGTGATAACTGTGAATAACTGCTTAAAATTACACCCAAATGGAGGCTGAATTTTTTCTTCAGCAAAAGTAGTTTTGATTAGAACTCTGTTTCAGGCCACAAAGAATCATGTAAACATAACAGAATAATGTAGCAGGACCTTAAATCTAACTCCTAGCCTTCTATTTAACACACAAAAAATTAAACTGAAAAAAAAAAAGGCAGAGATGTGATTTTGCTTACAGCTGCAGGACTCTGGCAACAGGGTTTTGAAAGATGTAATTTT
>NW_006399840.1:4983217-4985813 GCF_000299155.1 Elephantulus edwardii | reverse complement strand
AGCTCTTGAATTTTCTGAAGGGCTCTTGTAGGCAGGTCCTCCTTCCACTCCTCCAGAGCCCAACTCATTGTGTCTTCAATGCTTTACAAAGAACTGTAAAGAAAAATCAGCTTTTTGGTTATGCTACAGTAAGAGAAAGGAAGCTCAGGTGGTGTACTCCATAGAGAGCGCTGAGCTGCTCCAACAACTGAATCCACCAGTGGTTCTGTGGGAGAAAAAGGAGAAACCTCTTCCTGTAGAGTTTACTGCTTCCGAAAATCCAATGGAAACTCAGCTATGAATTGATCCCAACTAACTAAATAGCAATGAGACTAGTAAGAAAAAATTGAAAGTTTCACAGCCTAAAAACTAACGGTCTACCCCGCTGCCAAACTTTGCACTTAAAGAAGCTATCTGGTGAGTTTCCTCTCATACTCTGGTTGTCTTATTTTTCACTTTTGACATCTCATATGGCTTATGACACAAAACATGCATCTTTTGCTGTAAGGTTTCACGTGAGCTGGGTTCATAAAATAAACTGCATGAAATCTCATTTTGCACATTTCTTTCACCTCTTCACATTGTTACTCCTCCTATCTCTCCTTTCGGGAAGCTTTCCCCGCTAAGAGTCACTGTCAGTATCTCTTAAGGCACTGATGCCCTTTTCGCCTCCCAAGTTATTGTTAGCTTAATGCATAAATGAATAAGTGAACAAGGAGTAGATGCTGTATTTGTACCTGTTCGAACCAGTGCAAAAAGCAGTCAGGTCAGATGCCAGGCCAACGTTGACTAGGAAACAGGTATAGAGCCTATTTCACCTAACTCATTGCAGACCAGTCAGTTTTGACTCATCACTATCTGAGGCTGTAAATCGAATGTGAGGAAATTGGCCCTCTTTCTCCTGCAGAGCTGTTGCTGGACTGGTACAGGACCAGCCTTCAAGTTCCCTACAACCACGCCAAAAGGGCTAGATTCAAATCCCAGCTCAGTTAATTACAAGATAAGTGACTGTAGGCAAGTTATTCAACTGCTTTGTGCCTCTGTATCCTTATTTGCAAAATAGGGATGTCAATGGCAGTGCATTCCTAAAATATCAAAATGAAGTGACTAAAAATTAATTAATTTAAAAATTGTTATTGACTGCCTTCCAGTCGAGCATGACTCATGAACAAAAGGCCTGAAGCCCCTCTACAACTATCGATATTTATCAACGTTCATAGTGTTTCTGGAGGCATTACTCTAAATAATTAATACGGCTCTCAGCTGGATGCTGCTGTGTCAGCACGCGGGAGCCCGGGTTCGAACTCGAAATAAACTTTGTTAATTCGGCTAAAAAAAAAAAAAATAATTACAACCTTGAGACAGTATCATCTGATAAGCCCACTACATATGCTGTTAACCTTGTAAACATTTACTTCTTTCAGTCTACAGTAGAGTGAGGTACCCCGTTTCATTCTCAGCCACATCTTGAGGGGGGGATCACCTGAGAAGAGTATGAACCTTTGTTCCTTTATTCATGGCCTTTAGAACTTAATTTCATTAACTAATCTTAAACCTGTTTTCAAAACAACTGAAAACTGATTTTTCTTTCACTTGTTCTAAAAGCCCATAAATAAGGAACAAAGTCTTGAAAAGGTGAGAGATGTCAGAGAAATTAGAAGACTATCAAATGAAACGTTTTTCCCACGTCCAAGTCTGAATCAGCTATACAGAAACGGTTTAAAAAAAAAAAATAGTCAACAGACCCAAACTACATGAGAATGGAGCTAATTGAGAGACACACCAAGGCAGCAACGAGCTATTAACCTTTACATGAATCCAGTGGGGGGGAAAGGAGGGGGGAATTAAATAGCCGCCGGTATGAAGTTCGCCGACAAAGATTTGCAGGTCAACTGGCTTCTAGAAAATGCTGCACCTGGTATCTTCAGGCACGAATCACCCCTTCCCTCGAACTCCCCTCGGGTAGTCGGTCACTTTGTGAAACCCGCCCACCCCACGACGGGCTGCGGCGTCTTGAAGCTCCACCACCACCACCATCCCGCCCCATGAAAATTCGACTTTCTCAAAAAAACCCCAAGAAAACCCGAGCCCTGCCTACGGGGCCACAAGTGGTCCTCACCGCGCTAAGCCCGTGTGACCTCCAGATCAGGCTCAAAGGACAGGGCTTGTCACTTGCTTCCGAGCCCTTAGCCGCTAGAACGCAGGCGGACCCACAGAAGCGTCCGTACAAACGAAGAAACGAGAAAAAGCCTTCGTAGTTAACAAGAGCCTGGCCACACCGCCCGGTGAAAACCCAAACTTGAACTCCTAGTCCGAATTTGCAAAGAAGAGACACTGGCTTGTGGAGCTAAGCAGAAGCGAGAATTCGTCACCACCCTGTGTCCAGACACAATGACTTGCAAACCCCCCCACCCCCACCCCACCCCGGTACCTGCAGCAAAGAGGCGGAGGCGTCCGCGGAACCTCAGCCGCCGCCGCTTCGGCGGGAAGCCGAAGGCCCTCTCAAGCCGAACCCCGTAGCAGACGCTCACCTCGCTCCGCGAACGCAAAACGCACGCCCCTCTGAGAGCGCGGTACCAGAGCGGCGTCCAAAACAGCGTTCAGCAGCAGATTCAAA